>NC_057809.1:292743041-292923607 GCF_018294505.1 Triticum aestivum
ATTGATGCTAGTTGTGCTACGCCGTGACCTCATTAGTGTTCTAGGCTCGCGTCTCTAGTCTGGTCTAGCCTAGGACCAGCACAGTACCGTCGTTGAGCGTTTATTCAACATTGCATCTTTGAATTGATTATTGCTAATCTTTTGCTACCATATATAGCCAACCCAGCTCCACATATTTCTACACCGTGTATACGTATGCTCCCCTGGCAATCGCTTTACTCAATATTCAGAGTTACTTGACACCGCTGGTTGCCGATCACCGCCTGCTGCATGGTAAGAACTTGTAAGACATTGATATTTGCTTTACTGTGAGCGTTTTACCACCACATCCTAGTAGTTATAGGAACATTATTTTGGGTTTTGTTTCTTGTTCTACTAATCATGACAGGATCCAGAGTCAATTCATGGTCTTTGTCGATCGCGGGAGACGTGCCACCACCTTTGCAAATACCACAACCGTCACGAGAGGTGCACAAACATCCAAATGCACATGATCAGGTTAATGTATCTATACCACCATTTAATGGCCGTTTTAAACCTGCTTTATATATTGAATGGGAGTTCGACATAAAAAATATATTTGCTTCCCATAATTTCGATGAACATAAAAAGGTTAAGGTTGCGGTTGGTTCTTTCACTGGTTATGCTTTGGTTTGGTGGAGTGAATATTGTCGGTTACACCCTGATTATATACCTACTACTTGGGATGATTTGAAACTTGCCATGCGACATATTTTCGTCCCTGCTTATTATACTCGTGACATGATTAAGAAGTTGCAACACTTAAAACAAGGTAGTGAAACTGTAACAAAATATTATGATGATTTACAAACTACCTTGTTGCATTCCTCTTTAGAAGAAAGTGAAGATGATTTTAGATTTTGGGGAGGATTAAACCGTGATATTCAAGAGATACTAATTCATGAAGAGTGATATCCTATGGACCATTTGTTTCATCTTGCTTGCAAAGCTGAACAGGAAATAAAACGACGTGTTGGCCACGAGGAGAACAAGCGCACGGTGCACATTCCAAGAGTTGATATGATTGTTCCTTCAACTACTAGGCATACTATGACAACCACATCCGTTGTTGTCAGGACTACATCACCTCCACCATGTGACACATCGCCCCCGAGAGTGGCTACATCATCTGAGTTGATCATAAGAGGTAATGACAAAGGTACTGATCTTCCATCTCTACATGAGAATGATGAATGCCTTGTCAATTTGAATGCACCATCTGATGAGCTATCCACTACTTTGATCACACCACCTATTTTAGAGGACTACGTTTATAATTTGACTTTGCCATGTGATCAAACAACTGAAATACCAACAATTTTGAGTGCACCCATTGAATTAACTATTGATGCAAAAGAACCAATGTTTAATCATTTTGATATGACCTCTAATCTTGGTGATGATTCTGTGTTGAATGACTTATTGCATGTTTGCTTATTTAAGCATGTTGTAGCATGTAAATTTGATGCAAGTAAGGTTTATTCACCAATGTTGGGATGGTTTAATGATGAACATTGTCAATCTTTTGAAATGAATAAGAGCTTCACTTATATGTGCAAACTGAGTTGCAATATTTTCATGCCTTCTACTTCTTGTGCTAATTTTTTGGCTTTAGATTTTATGAACTATGCAAGTTACTCATCTATTCATGTGCCATATATGCAAAAATCAAGGGAAGTAAAAATGGATGACATATACATATACAACATGTACACCTTGGCTCTTTTGTTAGCCACATTTCAGATTAAGCAACGCCGAGGACGGCTTTATTTTCAAGAAGGGGAGGATGATGAGGACATGACTACCTTGGATATGACAAAAAATATTGCATATATGCATATTTGTCAGGTGATTTCTAGTGCAAACTATTCAATAATCTATTTATGTTATCCAGAACAAAAATACTTCACACACTTTTGTGTTTTGTCTAATTGCAGGTGTATGGGACATTTGTACAATCCACATATGAAGATAAGGAAGAAAGAGATGTTTATTTGCTGTCCAAAAAGTTCTATCACGTCACTTTTGGCCCAAGAGAAGATATAGTCCAAGTCTCTCACGTTCTGGATTCAGATTCGGACTGCACAGACACACCTGACTCAAAACGCACACAAGTTTTTCATACGGACTCCGAATTGGGTGATTCTTTTTTTGTTGGAAACTAGATTTCGTGCACTTTCCAACCCAATTGGAATCACCTTCAAATTCGTCCGGAGCGTTGAGTTGTGGACGAAACAATCTGATGCTGCAGCAGAATCCGAGTCAAACTACAAGTCCAAAGGTGTTACATCACCTCCACTTGGGCCCATTGGCCTTGTACGACCTAGATTTAGTTTTAGGCTGCCTTGGGACGTCCTCCCACCTCCTTGGCCGCCACCCCTTGCTCCTATATAAGTAGATCCATCTAGTAGCTTTTCCTTGGGATTTGTTTAGTTAAAAGTTAGCCAACGCAACTTCGTGTACTTCGTTTGTGTCCAACAACCAGACCAAGACCGCTTACGGATCCCCACCATTATCAATACCTCATATATATTTGCAATATTCAGATTGCTTTATCATATTCTTGCTCGTTCTTTGATTGCTTGCAGGAATAGACCTTCGTGGTCAGGCTGACCGTGCTTCCGGCATCGTCAGTAACCTCAGGAGATTGGTTTAGCGATTGCTAAGGCGCAACGTCGTGCACGTTTGTAGTCGGATCGTCAAAGTCGTCTCCACTAAATCGATAGTTATCATCTCATCGAAAGATCGGGACACCCTCGCCTCTATCACCCGGGCTCAGTGTTTTTGATTGTTTTGTTCGAGTTACAGGGAAGAGTCGACAAGATGATGAACATAAAGATTTGGACAAAATGGTTTGGTATGTGTTGAATAACTGTCCTGAGATACTACCTTATATCAAGTAAGTGCTAAGTACTGCAGCTTATACATCGTAATCTACTAAACTTGTAGCACATTCTTATATATTTAGATGTTTGACGCGGTCACTATGTTGTGCAACATCTACAAAAAGGAGTTACTGCCGCAAAATACAAGAAACATTGACAAACTGGTTATGGCAGGATTGTTCAAGAGCCATGTAAGCTTTTGAATTGCACTATGAGTTTTTTTTAATATATTGAGTACATAAGATGATTATCTTATCTATTTTCAAACCATAGGTTAAGAAGATGCAGGAGGATGGGCAGGACAGTTGATGATGCCCTTTACGCACTAGCAATGGGTCCTGATACTCGGGTAAGACAATATGAATCTTGCGTTGTTGGAGATGTGCGCTACAACACCCTTGCACATGACGAAGGCAGGAAGACACAAAACAGTGCAATCATGAGCATGGATAAGTACGGTGAAGTGACAACTGAAATGTATGCTAACATAACAGACATTGTTCAGTTGCAGTATATGTCCAGTTTCGAGGTTCATCGGTGTGTGGTTTTGTTGTGTTGTCGTTGGTATAACCTGTTTTCCATGATCGCAAAACCCAGAGCTGATGATTATTTCAAATCCATCAATGTCAAGGCGGCATACCAGACCAACGAGCTTTTTATTTTGGCAAATCAAGCAACACAAATATTTTCTTGGAAGACATATTTGCACGTAGCAATGACTAGAGAGTATTGCAAAGGTTTGACTAAAGGAATTCGTTTAATGAAGTTGCACAACAAGGCGATGCTTACACTGCTCCTAATGTACAAGATTCCACAGATGTTCCTAATATCTTTGAGAACCATCATGTCAATGACGCTGGCGGAAAGATTGCCTGTCGGGCTGTGGACATACAAGAGTTGATCAATAAGAAGCCAACGTTCGAGGACAATGAGGATGAAGAAGAAGATGACACTGTGGGGAATTACGATTCAGACTGATACACATGGCAAAGATGTTGACGCTGCTGCTGCGGATGATGATTAGACTGCTTTTGTCGTATTTGCATGTTAGAAGACATTTTTTTATCTACTATGTGAAATTGTGTTTGCTATGACAATTTAAACCTAATGAACTTGTTGTTTAGTATTTTGCTGTGAGAACATCACTTATTATGTATGTTGGCTTGTGTTTGGTGACTGTATGACGACTAAGATATGATGACATTGTTGTTTAGTTGTACTCATATTTGGTTGTGAAACTTGAATTTCATGACATAGTTTGTTGTTGGACTGCAATTTGCTCGACGTCTTCGAATGGGAACAAAGCTGACCCGACAGGGCCTTTGCTAATTTATTTACTTATTAGCAAAAGGGCCTCTGATATTTATTTATCTATTTATCATTAGATGTTCACAACACTACATCCAGCCTGCTAAATAGGTTTCATTCATTACTAGTTTCAGCAAAGTGCTTATGTCATAGCCACTGAATACATCACGAGTGCTACATACGCTGCAAATAAAGAGACAATCATTCTACAAAGCACCTCAATTTTGCCCATTATCTTCATAAGCTATTTCATCTCCTCATTGTTGTCAAGGCCGTTCAACAACTGTTGCTTGGCCATGATCTGAGGAACTACATCTTTAACCTTATGCTCTCCATCTTCCTCTTCTGCCATTCCTTCAGTTACTTGTCCAACACCCCAACCTGCTGGTATTGGAATTCCTCGACTAACCAAATGATCAGCATAGTTGCATTCCCCCACATCAGCAACTTCCTAGAAATACAAATCACACGAATCTTCCCTTTTCTACATGAATCAAATTGGAAGATCATCAACCAAACTATTAAAAAATCAACAACTAAAAGCAGCAGAACAACACTTAAAATATATTATTACCCCATGATTCAGGAATTTGTAGAAGACTCGACGAGGGTTGAGGATTGTGGTTGAGACATGACGGATGACTCTACATCATTTGCAGCAGTGGCACCACACCAATGGCAGTGGGTTGCGATGAGCAACCGCTTGTGGTGCGTGTGCCGGTGGGGGTGTGATGAGACCCACATGCGATGGTACGGGTGGCGACTTGGTGCATATCTGGTTGTTGCCTACTAAAGAGCAGGTGGACGAGCAACCTGTAACATCCCAAATTTTCATTTTGGAATGTTATACATAGGTCATTCATGCATATCATATTTTATTGCATTTTGCTTTGCGATCCTCGAAAATTCTAAGCAACTCAAGGACCCACGGAGAGAGTTGGGTATTTCACCGTTTTAATTATTTTTCCCCTCCGAAAATATTTCATATTAAAATTATATGAGAGGAGATAATATGGCTTCTCCAAAATAAATAATTTTATTTGGATTTTATTTGAATTAGAAAAATATGCATTTTTCAAAATTGCATTTTTAGGCCAAGAAAATGTTCGCTTTGTTCTGAATATTTTGTTTAGACGGCGAAAATTGTTTTTGGCATTCTTTGAATTTTTTTTATATTTTATTAGGATTTTTTTATTCTCGGCGGAATTTGATCTAAAAAATAAAGAAAATCGCTTCACCCGATTGGGGCAACGGCCCAGCCAAGCCAGGCCGGCCCAACCACCCGCACCGCCTCCCCGAGCGGGATCCACCCGCCGCCGCCGACCGTGTCCAAGGTGGACACGCCTCCCGAGGCCCCTCGCCCAAGTCAACGCCGCCCCAGCCTTTAAAGTTGCCGCCACCCCCCCCCCACAACCCACACCGCTGCCGCCGCGGATCTCGCCGGAGCCGCCGCCGTTGACCCTGTTTGACTGGTCGGTTTTTCTCGGTTAGATCCCGGTTTTTTTAGTTTTCCGGTTTGTTTTCCTAGATCGGTTTTCATCGGTTTATTTTATTTAGCGGACGTTCGTCTGTCCGTTCGTTTTAACGAACGTTGTTCGCCGGTTAGGTTCAGACAGCGAACGTTCATTCGTTAGTCTTTTCTTTTTATTTTCTTTTTCTGACAGGGACCTATCCGCGATTATTTTATCACAAATTAACCTCTGATTTTCAAACCCTCGTCGTTTCTTAACCTTTTGTCCAAATCCAGTGAAACCAATGCCAAAATCTTCGTCTCGAGCCCCTCTTTCTGTTTAATAAACTTGAACATGGTTTTGAAAATTTAAAATTTTGGTTTCAAGTAGATTTGAATTCGAAGTTCTTTTGACCGTAGTTTCAATTCCATATCTCTGATTCGATTGATTCTTTTTGTAGATCGAATCTTTTCAGTTGAGTTTTCAGATTCGATCTTCTTATTTGAGTTTTACCCATGCATCTATGCTTGAGTGCTTATGTATGCTATTGTTTGTTTGCGATAGAATTCCCCGAGTGTGAAGCATGCTACTACGAGTCACTAGGTTTTGCAGATCGTCAGCAAGGCAAGTAACACATTGATCATATTCTTTTCATACCCAGTTTTTATGCATTAGTTTCGGTCCTCAAACATTGCATGATTAGGATGAGTTTAACATGTGGGTTTTGGGAAGTAGTTGATGAGGTAGAACCTATTGCCCTTTTATTATCAAACCCTTGGGAGTTACTTCTACGTGATGCTTATATTGCAATGCTATGCTCGTAGACGTGGATTGGGTTTGAGTGTATCCATGACAGATGTGAGGTTATTTAATTAATGGTTAACTTAAGGTGGCTACTTAAACATACATTTGGGTGGATTGGTTGTGGGCACCTGGGGATATACTACTAGTGCATAATCGGGCAATAGCACCGGTTCGTAAGGCCCTTTAGTGCCGGTTCGGTAACCGGCACTAAATTGTAGGCACTAAAGCCCCCCCCCCCTTTAGTACCGGTTCAGCACGAACTGGTGCTAAAGGGCAACCACGTGGCACGAGCCAGCTCCATGGGCGCGTAGGACATTAGTACCGGTTGGTAACACCAACCGGTACTAAATGTTTGGGTGTGTTTTGGTTTTATTTTTTTATTTTTACTTTAATTTTGTGTTTTCAATTTAATTTAGTGATTGGTTTACATTATAATGAGTTGTTAAATCATTAGGTGATTAGTTTGACTGGATGCGTGGATCCTAGCTAAGTCATCAAGTATATGTCATATCCATATTATATATACTTGATCACCTACTTAAGTGATCGAGATAATATGGATATGGCATATACTTGATCACTTAGCTAGAATCCATCCAGTTGAAACTAATATGCAATTTCTTTCATAAATGATATAATAACTCATCATCATCATCATCATATTAATTAATATAAAAACTCTTGCATCATATATATCATCACCAACGGTTTTCATAGCAAAGATATCATCGAGTTCAACATGGTAATGATATTATAAGCGTTCATAACACCACAAAAGCAAATCACTCTTTGAGATTAAGTTCAGGACGAAGAACACGGACATGAGAGGACGAGTACTAAGAGCTTGAACTAGCTAATTAATCACTCCTGCTGCTCTCTCTCAGGTAAAATAGCATAGAACATGTATAGCTTTGCCGATTCATCATATTGGAGCATGCAGATGAACCTGTCTCCTAATCGTGGGTTGCGCATCTGATTGTTGCCCCCTAGTACTTCTCTGTGATCGGTCACAATTTTGCTCCAGTCTTTTACTATTAAGCATTCCTCGCTATTAGAAATCCTGAATGCACTAAAGTGCATTGTAGGATATCTTGGTCGTAAGCTAACAATATTCATGGTACCTTTAGTCTCGATCCAATCAGGCACAACATTCATCGGGAGTCCCTGTTGAAGAACATCGTATAGTAACATACTTAGCAATGAAGTTTAGCTTAAAAAATAATGTATGCAAAAGATGCACTGAGGAGAAATAGTAGAAATCTTACCATCTTTCCTAAATATATGTGACCGTAGTTCAGTACGAACACTATTGGTCGCATGTTTTGAGTACTAACATTTCTAAGTGAAAGAAAGAAATTTGTCTTGACAGCATCAAGATCCTGATGAGGACATCAATACAATTGTTACACCCACAACCCCTGCTGCTATACATACTGGACCAATTACTAGAGCTCGTGCACGCCAACTAAATTACCAGGTACTTTCGTTTCTTGGTAATGATTCTAATGTTCATGAGAATATGATGCTTCCTAAATTGGATACATTTGTTTTGCTTACAAATGAAGGGCCTAGCTTGGAGAAGGATGAACATTGGAGCAAGAACAAGCATGGAGATGATGGCGTGCGCAAGGGGAGCAAGAACGGAGTTACAAGTGATGATTTCAGGACTTTGAAGCCACCATAATGGGTGCGTGAAGCCTTGGACGAAATATACAAGATGCCACTTCCTAAATTTCGTCCCGAGGCTATTTTAGGTGCTGCGTCACCTTATTATTGGGCCAGGCCCATGTAATTTCGAAATACATAAGTATAGGCTATTTTTAGAGTCCGTATGTGTGGGGAAACAAGAGATAGGGTTGATTTCGGACCCCTCCACCAAGGGCCACGAAATTCCCCCCTCTTCCTCCATATATACAGCCCTTAGGGCATCGTTTAGACTTTGGGTTTTGTTTAGATTAAAAGTTCGCCATAGCTGCAACTTCGCGTACTTCGTTTGTGTTCAACGACCAGACAAAGGCGTCACAGAACCCCATCTTGATCAATAAAGCTTTCATCTTATATTCGCAATATCCAGATTGCAATCTTAGTTTCTTGCTTGTTCTTCGTTTGCTCGCAGGAAACAGACCCTCGTGGTCAGGTTGATCGTGCTCCGGCGTGGTCAATAACCTCTCGGAGTTGGTTTAGCGATTGCTAAGGCGCGACGTCCTCGCACGTTCGTAGTCGGATCGTCAAAGTCGACTTCCACCAAAGCGAAATCCACCATCTCATCGAAAGACGGGACACCTTTGCCTCTATCAAGTGGTATCAGATTTCCAGGTTGCTCGGTGAGATTTTACAGTTTTTCGTAGTTTAGATCGAGTCTGTTCTTCATACCTATAGTCCACGAAAAAGCCAAAAAAAATTAGGGTTAGTTCATCCCATCCGAACCAATCTGAGCCTTGCATAATCTTTTCTGTATTTGCTTTGTTGAATTTGCGGTTGCATCGTCGTGTTCAGTTGCTGGTCTTAGCGTCTAGTCTTTTAGAGTTTCGAGTTCTGTTCACAAGTTGTCACGCCGTCGCCGCACCATCATCATCGCCCCTGCCATCTACCACCACCGCTCCGAATCCGTATCCATATACCACCACCAATCCGTGTCCATATACCACCACCGATCCATATCCATATACTACCACCGCTGCCATATACCACCACCATATATCCACCACCAATCCGAGTTCCTTGCTTATTAGGTTTGTTTTCGGGATCAATCTAGATTCCGATTCGTGTTTCCTTGCCGGAGTAGGTTTCGGAAAAAAAAGAGTCGGGTAGCCACGCTCCGTTTAGGCCCAAAATTTTTCGAAAACGCATTTTTCGAAAAAATTTCTGGCTATCCTATTTTTAGGTGTTTCTGAGTGTTTTGAGACAGGTGCCATTATAGGAAGTTTTTTTTGACCCGTTTCCAGTTTTTGGGTCCGGGCAGTCGAAAAAAAAAAATTGGTCGAAAAATTTCGTGCCCATCCTGACAGTTTGAGCTAGGAAGAGTTTTGAGACACTCGCCATTATAGTGATTTTTCGCACAAAAAAAAAGCAGCGCAAAAAAAAAAGAGCGCAAAAAAAAAGAGCGAAAAAAAAAATTCAGAGTGTGCTTTTCCCTTGTTTACGTGCCGCGCCGTGATTTTGTTGGTGTTCTAGGCTCGCGTCTCTAGCACAGTCTAGCCTAGGACCAGCACAGTACCGTCGTTGAGCGGTTATTCAACTTTGCATCTCTGAATTGATTATTGCTGACCCTTTTTGCTACCATACTATAAGCCTTCCCAGCTCCACATACATCTACGTCGTGTGTTCGACTCTCCCTGGTAATCGCTCTATCCAAGCTTTGAGAGTTTTTGACTACAACGGTTGCCGATCACCGCCTGCTGCTGGGTAAGAACTGGTAAGAATTTGAGATTTGCTTGACGGATTTGTGATACACCACCACCACTTCTTAGTAGTCTGTAGGATCATATTCTTGTGTGTTTCTATTGCTGCTAACCATGCCAGGATCACAAGCCGACGAGATTGACTGGGAGAATTTATCGAACAAGGAGCTTCATGATAAGTTTCAGCAAATGATGACTGAACAGGTGCAAGATGTGCTGAACAATTTTGAAGAGGCCATGGAGAAGATCACTGGCCTTGAGAAGACGTTCGAAACAAAGCTCGATAACAGATTTAATGAATTGCTCGCGCGTCTTCCACCACCACCACCCGCTGCACCTAACGCACCTCTCCACCAACAACAACAACGACTACCTCCACGTCGCGAAATAGACCTTCGCCGAGCGAGCCGTGTTCCTCTTGCGTTTGGCCAAACTGTTGGTGCTGCTGTTGATACTTCTGTGGCTCCTGCTACTGCTGTTGCTGGTACCCAGGAGGATGATGAGTATGCGGGCGATTATGAGGATGAGGTTGATCAAAATCAGATCTACGAGCAGCCACCAGCACCACCACCAGCAGGTCGACCTCAGGTATATATTCGTAATGGTAGGCCTGCACCACCACCTCAGGTACGCGATGATGTCCATATTCCTAAACTGAAATTGAATATTCCACCATTTGAGGGTAGATATGTTCCTGATATATATCTTACTTGGGAGTTAGAAACTGAACAACGATTTACATGTTTACAATATCCTGAGGAGAGACGAGTTGCTGCTGCTGTTTGTGCTTTCACTAGTTTTGCATGTGTATGGTGGTCTGAACATTGTAGATTATATCCTATTCCAACTACTTGGGCTGCTTTGAAAACTGCTATGCGTACGCGTTGGGTTCCACCATATTATCAACGTGAATTGCTTCAAAAATTGCAGCGTTTAAGACAAGGAAAAAATTCTGTAGAAGAATATTATCAGGAATTACAAACTGGCATGATTAGATGTGGTATTGTTGAGGAGAATGAAGCTATGCTTGCACGTTTTCTGGGTGGATTAAATAGAGAGATTCAGACCATTCTCGACTATAAGGAGTATACTAATATCACTCGTTTATTCCATCTTGCTTGTAAAGCTGAACGTGAAGTGCAGGATCGACAAGCATTGGCGCGAACTAACTTTTCTGCAGGCCGACCTTCATCATGGACACCACGTGCATTTTCTACTTCAACTGCACCAGCACCTCCATCAGGTGCCACCTCCAGCCGTGATACAAGAAAACAGGCACAACCACCATTATCTGCCAAGAGCGCACCTGCGGGGCCTGCACAGCGTTCTTCTTCTTCCATGGCATCAACAGGGCACACAAGTGATATTATTTGTCGTCGTTGTAAGGGAGGAGGTCATTATGCGAGAGAATGCAAATCTCCGCGTGTGATGATTGCTACCACGGATGGTGGATATGAGTCCGCTAGTGACTATGATGAGGAGACTTTGGCTCTTATTACACGTGAAGAACATGGTGGAGATGATTCTGATCATGAGACGCAATACATGGCTCCTGAAGACGCTGACAGGTATGAATGTTTAGTTGCTCAACGTGTTTTGAGTGTGCAGGTCACACAAGCTGAGCAAAATCAGAGGCACAATTTGTTCCATACCAAGGGAGTTGTGAAGGAACGTTCTGTGCGCGTCATCATAGACGGAGGGAGCTGCAACAACTTGGCTAGCATGGAGATGGTGGAGAAGCTTTCTGTCACCACAAGACCACATCCACATCCTTACTACATCCAATGGTTCAACAACAGCGGCAAGGTTAAGGTAACACGTACTGTTCGTGTGCATTTTAGTATCTCTACATATGCTGATTATGTTGATTGTGATGTGGTACCTATGCAAGCATGTTCCTTATTACTTGGTAGACCATGGCAATTTGATAAAAATTCTGTACACCATGGTAGAAACAATCAATATACTCTTGTTCATAAGGATAAAAATATTACTTTGCTTCCTATGACTCCTGATTCCATTTTGAAAGATGATATTAATAGAGCTAATAAAGCAAAACAGGAGACGAATAAGAGTGAAAATCAGACTGTGGCAAAAGAATTTGAGCAACAAATGAAGCCTAATAATAAACCATCTAGTGTTGCTTCTGAAATTAAATTGAAAAGTGCATGTTTATTTGCCACCAAATCTGATATTGATGAGCTAGATTTCAGCAAATCTGTTTGCTATGCTTTTGTGTGCAAAGAGGCATTATTTTCATTCGAGGACGTGCCTTCCTCTTTGCCTCCTGCTGTCACTAACATTTTGCAGGAGTTCGCTGACGTCTTTCCACAAGACGTGCCACCGGGATTACCGCCTATTCGAGGGATTGAGCATCAAATTGACTTAATTCCCGGTGCTTCACTGCCAAACCGTGCACCATACCGTACCAATCCAGAGGAGACAAAGGAGATTATGCGTCAAGTACAAGAGCTTCTCGACAAAGGTTATATACGCGAATCCCTTAGTCCTTGTGCTGTTCCTATTATTCTAGTGCCGAAAAAGGATGGTACATCACGTATGTGTGTTGATTGTAGAGGCATTAATAATATTACTATTCGTTATCGTCATCCTATTCCTAGGCTAGATGATATGCTTGATGAATTGAGTGGCTCTACAATATTCTCCAAAGTTGATTTACGTAGTGGATACCATCAAATTCGTATGAAATTGGGAGATGAATGGAAAACAGCATTCAAAACTAAGTTTGGATTATATGAGTGGTTAGTCATGCCTTTTGGGTTAACTAATGCACCTAGTACTTTCATGAGATTAATGAACGAAGTTTTACGTGCTTTCATTGGACGATTTGTGGTAGTTTACTTTGATGACATATTGATTTATAGCAGATCTTTGGAAGAACATTTGGAACATTTACGTGCTGTTTTTATTGCTCTACGTGATGCACGTTTGTTTGGTAACCTTGGGAAGTGCACCTTTTTGCACCGACCGAGTATCTTTTCTTGGCTATGTTGTTACTCCACAGGGAATTGAAGTTGATAAAGCCAAGATTGAAGCTATTGAGAGTTGGCCGCAACCCAAAACGGTCACACAAGTGAGGAGTTTTCTTGGCCTCGCTGGATTCTATAGGCGTTTTGTGAGAGATTTTAGCACCATTGCTGCACCTCTCAATGAGCTTACAAAGAAAGATGTGCCTTTTCTTTGGGGTACCGCACAGGAAGAAGCCTTCACGGTATTGAAAGATAAGTTGACACATGCTCCTTTACTCCAACTTCCTGATTTTAATAAGACTTTTGAGCTTGAATGTGATGCTAGTGGAATTGGATTAGGAGGTGTGTTATTACAAGATGGCAAACCTGTTGCATACTTTTCTGAAAAATTGAGTGGGCCTAGTCTGAATTATTCTACTTATGATAAAGAATTATATGCTCTTGTTCGGACTTTAGAAACATGGCAACATTATTTATGGCCCAAAGAATTTGTTATACATTCTGATCATGAATCTTTGAAACATATTAAAAGTCAAGCTAAACTGAATCGTAGACATGCTAAATGGGTTGAATTCATTGAGACTTTCCCTTATGTCATTAAACACAAGAAGGGAAAAGAAAATGTTATTGTTGATGCATTGTCTCGTCGCTATACTATGCTTTCACAACTTGACTTCAAAATATTTGGTTTGGAGACCATCAAAGATCAATATGTGCATGATGCTGATTTTAAAGATGTAATGCAGAATTGTAAAGAAGGAAGAATGTGGAACAAGTTTTTTGTTAACGATGGATTTGTGTTTCGTGCTAACAAGCTATGCATTCCAGCTAGCTCCGTTCGTCTTTTGTTGTTGTAGGAGGCGCATGGAGGAGGATTAATGGGACACTTTGGCGTGAAGAAGACGGAGGACGTACTTGCTACACATTTCTTTTGGCCAAAGATGAGACGGGATGTTGAGCGTTTTATTGCTCGCTGCACTACATGTCAAAAAGCTAAGTCACGACTCAATCCTCATGGTTTATATATGCCTTTGCCTGTACCTAGTGTTCCTTGGGAGGATATATCTATGGACTTTGTTTTAGGTTTACCTCGAACAAAGAAGGGGAGGGATAGCATATTTGTTGTCGTGGATAGATTCTCGAAAATGGCACACTTTATACCATGTCATAAAAGCGATGATGCTGTTAATGTTGCTGATTTGTTCTTTCGTGAAATTATTCGCTTGCATGGTGTGCCAAATACTATTGTTTCAGATCGTGATACTAAATTTCTTAGCCACTTTTGGAGATGTTTATGGGCTAAGTTGGGGACTAAACTGCTTTTTAGTACTACTTGTCACCCCCAAACTGATGGACAAACTGAAGTAGTCAATAGAACATTGTCTACTATGCTTAGGGCTGTTTTGAAGAATAATAAGAAAATGTGGGAGGAATGCTTGCCTCATATTGAATTTGCTTATAATCGTTCATTGCATTCTACTACTAAGATGTGCCCTTTTGAAGTTGTGTATGGTTTCCTACCTCGTGCACCTATTGATTTGTTGCCTCTTCCATCTTCGGAGAAGGTTAATTTTGATGCTAAACAACGTGCTGAATTGATTTTAAAAATGCATGAGTTAACTAAGGAAAACATTGAGCGTATGAATGCTAAATATAAACTTGCTGGAGATAAGGGTAGAAAACATGTTGTGTTTGCACCTGGAGATCTTGTTTGGTTACATTTGCGTAAGGATAGATTTCCTGATTTGCGCAAATCAAAGCTAATGCCACGTGCTGATGGTCCCTTTAAGGTGTTAGAGAAAATAAATGATAATGCATATAAACTTGAGCTGCCTGCAGATTTTGGGGTTAGTCCCACTTTTAACATTGCAGATTTGAAGCCTTATTTGGGTGAGCAAGATGAACTTCCGTCGAGGACGACTTCATTTCAAGAAGGGGAGGATGATGAGGACATCAATACAATTGTTACACCCACAACCCCTGCTGCTATACATACTGGACCAATTACTAGAGCTCGTGCACGCCAACTAAATTACCAGGTACTTTCGTTTCTTGGTAATGATTCTAATGTTCATGAGAATATGATGCTTCCTAAATTGGATACATTTGTTTTGCTTACAAATGAAGGGCCTAGCTTGGAGAAGGATGAACATTGGAGCAAGAACAAGCATGGAGATGATGGCGTGCGCAAGGGGAGCAAGAACGGAGTTACAAGTGATGATTTCAGGAAGCCACCATAATGGGTGCGTGAAGCCTTGGACGAAATATACAAGATGCCACTTCCTAAATTTCGTCCCGAGGCTATTTTAGGTGCTGCGTCACCTTATTATTGGGCCAGGCCCATGTAATTTCGAAATACATAAGTATAGGCTATTTTTAGAGTCCGTATGTGTGGGGAAACAAGAGATAGGGTTGATTTCGGACCCCTCCACCAAGGGCCACGAAATTCCCCCCTCTTCCTCCATATATACAGCCCTTAGGGCATCGTTTAGACTTTGGGTTTTGTTTAGATTAAAAGTTCGCCATAGCTGCAACTTCGCGTACTTCGTTTGTGTTCAACGACCAAACAAAGGCGTCACAGAACCCCATCTTGATCAATAAAGCTTTCATCTTATATTCGCAATATCCAGATTGCAATCTTAGTTTCTTGCTTGTTCTTCGTTTGCTCGCAGGAAACAGACCCTCGTGGTCAGGTTGATCGTGCTCCGGCGTGGTCAATAACCTCTCGGAGTTGGTTTAGCGATTGCTAAGGCGCGACGTCCTCGCACGTTCGTAGTCGGATCGTCAAAGTCGACTTCCACCAAAGCGAAATCCACCATCTCATCGAAAGACGAGACACCTTTGCCTCTATCAGATCCTCAAGCCATGAAACATAATGACTTGTCTCCTCGCAGTTTAGTTCAGCCCCAGGACAGTGGACGGTCCTGTCTACCAAGCGTCGGACATGTTTTCTTGATTGGAAGTAAGTTGTCAATATAAATTGAGATCTATTAATTATTCAACTGGTTCAAATAATCTCATATCGAAGACATAAATATGGTTGAGAAACTCACATAATGGTAGAACTGGAGGCGTCTGCACATCGACCCAGATGTCTCTATTACCTTCAATATCATCTTCCTGACGAATATCAAAGGTGATAACCATATCAGGCTCAAATACATAAGCCTTGCATAGTGCTTGCCAAGTTTTGCATTCAAAATAGGGGTATGTGTCAGCATTGTATAATTTGACGTTGAAGGTATAACCATGCTCGGTCTTCAAGTAAACTCTTTTTACCTCCATAGTTTCATTAGGACTGAAACCTATCTTATCCAAGACAAAAATTCTTGCATGGCAGGGGATACGCTAGTAGAATAGTGAAAAATTAAAATTAAAAGTTGAAGCAAATGAAGCATAAGTCATGCTTAATTATGAAAAATGACTTGTCGTTGTGACTTACTGTATCCACTTCGAAGTTCTCATCCAGCTTGATGCTGAAGCGTCTATCATCAACTAGAAAATTTCTGCTACACAGACCGCGCTGGTCTTCGCAGTATTCGCACATAATGAAATCGTGTTCGTCGTCAGACGACATTCCTATGTTCATAGGTGAAACATTAAACACTTATTAGTTCTATTAATTCAACTAATTCTGTTAATTCAACTAGTTCAACTAATTAATTGAACTAATTCAACTAAGCACTTACGAAGAATATACCTAATTAATTGAACTAATTCAACTAACTAGTTCAACTAATTAATTCAACTAAACTAGTTCTATTAATTTTCTTACTAAAAATAAGGTAGCTAGTTCTATATAATAAAATGTTAATTAGATAATGAAATCTCACATAACTAAATTAAATATATATCTAACATATAATTTATATCTAATTCATCTAACATTTGACATTAATATCTAACAAATGTTCATATATAGGTGAAACATTAAACACTTACTAGTTCTATTAATTCAACTAAATAAACTAGTTCTATTAATTCAACTAAGCATTTACTAAAAATAAACTAGTTCTATTAATTTCTTACTAAAATAAAGTAGGTAGTTCTATATAGTAATATTTTGATTAGATCATCAAATCTCATATACCTAAATTTTCTTACTAAAAATAAACTTGTTCTATTAATTTTCATACTAAAAATAAACTAGTTATATTAATTCAACTAGTTCAAATCTCATATATATATACCTAATTAATATCTAGCTATACTAATTCAACTAGTTCAACTTGTTCTAATTCATGTAAAATATATTTGACATTAATATTTAACATCTTTTCCATATAATTCATCTAACATTAACATTCTAACATTATTATCTACGTAATTTATCTAACATTAATATAAACAACAGAAAATAGAAAATAAGTAAAAGCAATGTGTGTATGTGTGTGTGTGTGGTGTGTGGTGTGTGTGTGTGTGTGTGTGTGTGTGTGTGTGTGTCTGTCTGTGTGTGTGTGTGTACGAGCGGGGGGCGGCGGCGTACAAGCGGCGGCGGGCGACGACGGGGACGGGCGCGGCGGGCGAGAGGCGGCGGCGACGGGCGCGGCGCGTGGGGGCGACGGCGGTGACGGCGACGACGGGTGGCGGGGGCGACGGCGGTGACGGCGACGACGGGTGGCGTGGGCGACGGCGGTGATGGCGACGACGGGCGGCGGGGGCGGCGCGCGATGGGCGACGGGCGCGGCGAAGAAGTTGGATCGAGAAGAAGTACTGGTGGTCGATGAAACTGTTTTTTTGTAAGTGCCATATATATAGGAGGGGTCTTTAGTACTGGTTGGAGCCACCAACCCATACTAAAGGCCAATTTTCGCCAGGCCAAGGGGCGGGAAACGCGTCCTACTTGTCACCGTCCAACGCTTGGTGGCGCATGTGGCAGGTGAAGCGATGGACCGTCCATGTCCATCATCATCGACCTCACATCCACCGGCACCACCGAGGTCGGGGACTCCTCCGGGGATGAGTAGGGCATGAGAGGCGGCATGGCATGGTGTGCCAACTGGCCGGTCCATCTCACGTGGTCTATTGTTCCTCATCGGAGACCGCACCTTCGCTTCACGGGTCTTGAACCCCAACCCCGTACATGGAGATCACAGATGGAGGACGTCGGTCACCGCCGTAGAATAGGTTTAGGGTCGGGTTTCTTTTATTTTTCTGTCCTATAAAAGTTTGAAATGTAATGGTGTTTGCATTAATCTCGTCTGGTGTATATGACGAATAATAGTAAGATATACTGTAGGAGTATCTGGAATGATGATTCATTTTTGTGTGTATAAACTTAGAAGGTTTGACCCGAGACAAAGCTAACATGGGAAGTAAATAAACACATAGGGTCTACATACACAATTTATCCTAGGCACTCCAATAGTACGTCCACTACACATTCACGCATTTCACATCTTTCTACATCTACGGGAGCTTACGAAAGTGTTAACATATATTGCCTCTCTCTCCCCCCTGATTATCATGGTGGTGGGCCCATCCCTCCATCCAATCTACAATCAACAGCTCACATGTTTCACATTACATTAATTACGTAACTGGGATTACGTAGGTGTACCATTACTCGTCCTAAAAAACCAACTAAGCCAACCTCCCAGCATATCACACGGGAAAAGACCCGGCCGCTCCGTTTTACTTGGGATTACCGGATTACTAGTAGTAGTATCGATGGATCGCGCGAAGCACCAAGGTTTTTTTTTGAGGGGGCGAAGCACCAAGTTTAATAGGGAAAAAGGTGGTACACACATAGCACGCCTGTCGCGGTCGCATTGCACCCCACACATGGTCGGTCCTGCACACGGCTCACGCAAATAGAACGCAGTTCGGCTTGCCTCTTCACTGACACGTGGGACTGCACTTGGAGAAACCGACCATGCTTCAAACTCCCCCCGCCCACCACGCGAAAATCCACCCCAAAAATCCCCCCCCCCCAATCCAAAATTCAACCGCCCTTCGGCCAACTAGCCAATAATATTCCCCAACCCCCCCCCCCGCCACCTCCCCTCCATTCGCTCCGCCAAAGTCGCCCTCCCCACCGCACCAATACCTTGGCGCCACGGTTCGTCTAGGGGACGCATGACGATCCTCTTGCTCCCACTGTACGCTCTCGTAGACTGACGTCCTCTAGTCGCGCCACCACCGTTGGCGACGTTCTTCTGGAGACGCATGGCGTTAGCGCCGTCACCGCTGCCGACGTTCTTGAGGAGATGCATGGCGGTCAGCTTTTCCCACGGTATGCGCACTCTAGACTGATGCCCCGTGCATGTCGGAGTAGTGTTGAATGTTAGCCGATAGACTCAGTTAATCTCACTATTTGACAAAGTAGTTTACAGTCAATATGCTCTTCTTAAGAAGCTTCCTTGCCCTGTTCTGCACTGAATCTGCTTAGCTGAGATGGCGTGCCGAGCCCGATTAGTTGCTAAAATATCCTGCCATATATTTATTGTGACGTAGATTGCCATGGTCTAGTAGCCAAACTGTTAGGTGAAATAGCTCTACACTATTTTATAATCGATCTTTGTTGCTGAGATGGCCTTTGATGATTGTGTGCTCGGCCTCATTGACTGCTGAAACAACCTACCATAATTTAGCACTCAAATCTATTTGCTGAATTAGCTTTACATATATTTCGGTACTTAGATCTGGTTGTCCAAATATCTTGCCATAGCTTTAGACATCGACCTAGGTATTTTTTTCTAGACTTCATAGAAAAGCATATATGTTTTTCATGTAATATCTAGTAGAAGAACTAATTTGTATGTCTAACAAATGGACAGGACTTGGACTACTTCTACTCGAAGATTCTCCGCTTCATATGTTGAGGGGGTTGAAAACTTCATGAACTTTATCAGAGCTGAGTACGGTGGTCCGAAATCAGATGTGCTCTGCCCGTGTAGTAGTTGTATTAATTTAGTTACAAGACCCCACTCAACTGTGCAAAATCATCTACACTTGTTTGGTATGTCGGTCACATATACTAGGTGGGTTCATCATTGTGATGTTGTGAACGTCAATGTTACTGACTATGTGGAAGCAGCAGATTACCATCTTGATCTGCCTAATGCTCAAGTGGAAGAGGAGGAGGAGGTGGTGGTGGAGGAGCCAGTGAGTTTGACAAACATTGAAACAATGCTACGAAATGCTTGTGCATTTCGTGAACTTTCACCTGTGGAAGAAAAATGGTGGGCCCACATGTTGGAACAATGCAATGTAGCTGTCATGCCAGGAAATAAGCTGTCAGTATTCTCAGCTATGGTCACCTTTCTTCAGGTGGAGACATCTGAGTGGATGACCAACAAATCATTCGATGCGATGTTGGCTACTTTCCGCAAATCTTTCCCAGATGCGTCTGAGCTTCCACACACCTACAGTAAAATGAAGAATTTCCTTCGTGCAGTTGGAATTGGATATGATATGACCCATGTTTGTAAGAATAATTGTATTCTGTTCTGGAAGGATTATTCCAACTTAAGTGAATGCCCAAAATGAAAATCATCAAGATGGAAAGATGGCAATGTTGTGAAGAAGTTCCTGGCTATAATGATCTGGTCAAAGGCCACATTGATCAAGTTGCTTAGCAAAAGAAGAAGAACAAAAGAAGATTGAAAAGAAAAATGTACCTCATGTTATGACAGAAAAGTCACCTGAACAACCAGAGGCTCGGTCCCAGAAAGAAAAATCTCCTGAGCCAGTTATTCCTTTGCATTCTCCTGTGAGAGACTCGGACGCTCCTCCCTCACCAAGGCCAACTGAATCAGTGCATGTGGCCTCCCCTGTTCAAGCTGATATTCCACCCCAGAAAAATGTTTCCGAGGAATGAGAAATCCCTCGCTCTGACCCAATGCTTCTCTGGCTCATGAAATTGCTCAACAACAACATAAGATTCCAGCGGACGAACCTCAACAGCCTCCAGTGCTTGATTCGGCCTTAGTGCCTACAATCAAGGAATCCGCTCAAATGTCTATTGGCTCTGCAGCTCCACTATTGTGCAACCAGCTCCTTCTCACATTAAGTTATCTGTCGACACAGCAAGGAAAATGCAAGATGTTGGTCCCTCCGAGAAAAAAAATGTTTCTGCTCGTTGCACTGACTCCATTGTATATGGCTACGATTTTCTTTCACGTGAAGATGAACTCAAATATCCATATCCTCATGAAGAACTGTCGTTATTCTCGTCGGGAGATGGCCCCAAAGGTCCTCCTTTCAATCGGAATGCGCACCCCAAATTCTTTCAAGATAGTCCATATGGTGGGCCGTGCACTTGGGAATCACGTCGCTTCTGGACTAAGGAACATGCCATATATTACACTCAGGTCCTCCATGAGAGAAGGAAGATCTTTCCACATGAATATCTGGACATCCCTACTATGTGTAATATTGGCTACTTCAATCAGTTGCTGCAATATTTGGATGATTTCTGCCTCACCAAGGTATTCAAGTTTGAGCATCCTTGGAATAGAGAGATTATTCTTCAGTTTGATGCTACTCCGTATATCTCTAGTGATGAATCTGACAGCTCAAAATAGATTATGGAGTGGATGACCGAAGGAAAATGCATCAAATGCACTTCAACAGATTTTGTCTTGCACTTCCATTTCCCTCGCTTAGAGCATGGTTATACTGAAATTCGTGTGCACAACATTGATGTCATATCATATGAAACCTTTCAGCACACTATGGATCCAGGAAAGATTCGTGACTACACTAGTCCTCCCCATCCTGAGCATTTAACGTTTGAGTATCAAAAGATATATAATAAGCTCTCTTACACTATTTTCCCTCTGGCCGGGATGAATGTAGATAAGTCCATCCTAGATATTCTTCGGAACAATATGTATGCCATATCTAAGCAGTATATCTTCGATGTTGAGGACATTTTTCTGTGGACTCTGAAGGATTCTGCTCAATATCCCTTCTGCATCAAAGTGTTTGCACCATGGATCCAGAAAGTGATTGACCATGCTATGCGTATAGAGTATCTGGCGTAAGTTAGTCATAAAAGCTTCATACCTCCTATTCATGATACCTTGCCAGTTATGGAAGATATTTCTTCGGACAAATCACCTACGTTAAGCCCTCATGATTGTCCCAAGCATTTTGAAGGGCCACATCTCCCTCAGCGTGAATGACAGATTTCGCCTCAACCTCCATCGCAACTCGAATTCAGTTTGCATACATAACAACTGTTGTTGAAGCACATAGAGAAGGATCGGCGCAAAAAAGAACACCTCGCCGTTGAGCTAAATGCTCTCTACAATTGCACTAGGATTGCGCATCTAATTGCGGATGAAAACAAGAAGAGGCTCTGGAAATTTCTTCGCAAGTTCTTTACCAATAAACAACTCCTGAATGTCAATCTCAAAGATCTCTATGATTACATTGACAAAGGCTTCAATGTTGAAGATTTCCAAGATATGAGTACCCCTCCTCTTCCTGTTCGTGAGACAACTACTGATCTTCTTAATATCAAGCTTCGCAAATTGCTCGAAGAATATGAAGCCACTTCGCTGACAGAGAAACTTGCCGAAGGCAATGCGCTATCTCATGTTCCTCATGTGGCTGAGTTGTTATCCCTGAAGGAAAATATGATGTTGCTGAAGACAAAGCCAATCCAGTCACTTCTAGAAACGAAATCACCTTGGACAATTCTTCTGGAGATGCCACCGAGTGAACCAAGGTCTGTGTTTTGCACTCATGTTATTCTTCACCTTTTTGACACTAGTAGACAAAAGGGGGAGAATTACATCAAGTCTCGATAGATTTTCTTTCTGTGTTTCCTTGTTTTGGTTTTGTGCAAGTTTGAACTTCTGGTATAAACTTATTTGCTCTAAGTTGTAAGACTTCTGTGTTGTAATATTAATAACCCTACCTGCTGCACTATTTCTCTTGAAGCATTTGTTTTGCAGGTGGAATTATTATCGGAAGTTCTGAATGATTGCACTACAATCTCGATGGATTTTATATCATCAGTGCGAATAATTGACTCGGGTGATTGGAAATTTCCTCTGTATAGTTCAATATTTGTGGGAGAATTAATCTCATATTATTATTCCTACATACATTTAGGGGGAGTCTATTTCATCATCGAGCAAAGTAACACTTATTCACTCTTGTTTGAATTACCTATTATTTATCTATCTTCACTTTGATGGTTATCTGTTTTGTCAACAACCATCCAAAAAGGGGGAGATTGTTGCTGCAATAATTTGCCTCCTCGTGTTTTGGAGTTTGTTGACATAAATAGTATGGGACTTTTGTGTTTGCTAGTGCACACAGAGTAACAGGTCCCTGGAATAAGAGGAGTTTGATTCAAACGATGAAGATAATCACCTACGTGACAGCGAAGGTTACCGCCGAAGATTATGATAACAGGAGTGCCCCCTCAAAAATTGCTAACGCGAAGCAATTGGTTCGATGATTGTCTGAAGGAAGTGAATGCTTACGAGAAGATTGTAGACGGAGTGAAGACATAGCATTTATTTCATTGTTTCTTTCTTCTTTATTGAGTCACAGGACCACCGTACTATTAAAAGGGGTGTAGCGTTTGATTCTCTGATACTAAACCCAAATCTAGTGAAAGTTTCTGGAGAAACCTATTTGTGTTCCGAGCAAATACTTGCTAGCAAGACACTGTGATATTCTTCACTATGAGAGATTTGTCTCGGACCTAGGAGTTAGTACTACTTGGTCTGCAAGTAATGTTACTGTTGCTCTTAAAATCCGATAGTTGTAAATGTGTCGGTTGGCCATTGGCTGGACCGCGTGTCCAAAATGGTCATTTCCCACCAGGGAAGGTTGCGGCTATAAATAGCAACCCTGCGCCAGCGTTGTCCGGTGGCTGCTCCATTTGATTGTGAGAAGATTGTTGAGCAACCCCTCTCCAGAGTGATTTGAGTTTAAAATCCACCGAGAGAAAACCCTAGAGTCAAAAAATTAGATAGTGTTTCAGCATCACTCGAATCTAAGTCTAGTATGCTCCGCCTATTAGTCTTGAGAGCTGCAAACTCTCTAGATGGTTAGGTGTCAATTTATTTAGAAACTAAGAGTAATTGTGGTTCTCGATGAAGTCTATAAAGGTTTGGAGATCGCCTCAAGTATCTACTATGGGTGATCGACATTGGTTGACGAACCAATTGTCAAGGAGAATAGGGCGAAGCGAGTTTATGTTCTATGTTAAATCACAACCCCTCCAACCAGACCTTGTGCAGAAGGGTGAACTGGTCTACCAAATTCCTTGTCGCCATCGAGCATCACTGGTTACCACTGCTTCTCCTCTTTACTTTCGAATTGTTTCTATCTTGTGATATGTCTCGATGCATGCTTTTAATTTACATTCACTCGTTGTATTCTGTTTACATTCGGCTGCTGGGTTCCGAGAGTTTTGATTTTTCCGAAGAAAAATTAAAACTCCCATTCACCCCCTCCCCCTCTGGTAGACATACTTCGTTCCTACAGGTAGCATTATAAGATAGCCCTTCACTTAATTTCAAGATAAAAGGTGTTCTCCCTTTATATGTATAGTTGCGAAAGTTCATCGTTTTGAAGCACCACATGATGATTCAGTGTGATAGACTCTATGTTCGCATACAACGGGTGTAAGCAAGTTTTACACATGTGGAATACTTGGGTTAAACTTGACGAGCCTAGCATGTACAAACATGGCCTCGGAACACAGAATACCGAAAGGCCGAACATGAGTCATATAGTAGATATGATCAACATGGAGATGTTCACCATTGATGACTACCCCATCTCACGTGATGGTCGGTCATGGGTTAGTTGACTTGGATCATGTATCACTTAGACAACTTGAGGGATGTTGATTTAAGTGGGAGTTCATTAGTAATTTGATTAACTGAACTAATTATCATGAACATAGTCTAAATTTTCTTTGCAACTTATGTTGTAGATCAGTACTTGCGATGTAGCTCCCTATTTTTAATATGTTCCTAGAGAAAGGCTAAGTTGAAAGCAATTATGTGGACTAGGTCCGTAGTCTGAGGATTGTCCTCACTGCTGCACAGAAGGCTTATGTCCTTGATGCACCGCTCGGTGTGCCAACCCCTCTAGCATCATCTGTGGATGTTGTGAACGTCTGGCAGGCATGTTCTAATGACTACTCGATAGTTTAGTGCGCCATGCTTTATGGCTTAGAACTGGGGCTTGAAAGACGTTTTTAGAACCATGGAGCATGTGAGATGTTCCAGGAACTGAAATTAGTATTTCAAGTTCATGCCCGGGTTGAGAGGTATGACACCTCTGACAAGTTATTTAGCTGCAAGATGGAGGAGAACAACTCAGTTGGTGAGCATGTGCTCAGAGTGTCTAGGTGCTACAATCGCTTGAATCAAGTGGGAGTTAATCTTGAAGATAAGACAATAGTTGATTATGTTTTCCAGTCACCAAGCCATAAGGGTTCGTGATGAACTATAATATGCAAGGGATGAGAAAACGATCCCTAAGCTCTTCACGGTGTTTCAGGCCATGGAGGTAGAATCAAGAAAGAGCATCAAGTGTTGATGGTCAATGAGACCACTGGTTTCAAGGAGGGAAAAGGAAAGAAAGGGAACTTCAAGAAGAATGGCAAGGCAGTTACTGCTCCCACGAAGAATCCCAAGGCTAAAGCTAAACCCGAGACTGAGTGCTTCTACTACAAGGGGAATGGTCACTGGAAGCGGAACTGCTCCAAGTACTTGGCAGATAAGAAGCCTATTAATGTCAACAAAGGTATATTTGATATACACGTTATTGATGTGTACCTCACTAGTGCTAGTAGTAGCATCTGGGTATTTTATACCTATTCAGTTGCTAATATTAGTAACTCGGACCAGGAGCTACGGAGTAACAGAGACTAGCTGAGGGAAAGGTGATGATGAGTGTTGGAAGTGTCTCCAGGGTTGATATGATCACCATCGACACGCTTGTAATACCTTTGGTACTAGTATTAAACCTAAATAATGGCCATTTAGTGCTTGTGTTGATCATAAGACATTATATCTGGATATTGTTTATTGCAAGATGGTTATTCATTTAAGTCCAAGAATAATGGTTATTCTATTTATATGAGTAATATCTTTTATGGTCGTGCACCCCTTGTGAATGGTTTATTCTTGTTGAATCTCGATTGTAGTGATACACATATTTATAATATTGATGCCAAAAGATGCAAAGTTAATAATGATAGTACCACATGTTTGTGGCACTGCCTCTTAGGTCATATTAGTCTAAAGCGAATGAAGAAACTCCATGCTGATTGACTTTTGGAATCTCTTGATTATGAATCACTTGAGACATGTGAACCATGCCTTATGGGCGAGCTAGTGACTTATTGGAAATAGTACATACCGATGTATGCGGTCCGATGAGTGTTGAAGCATGCGATGGATATCGTTATTTTATTACCTTCACAGATGATTTGAGTATATATGGGTATATTTACTTAAGGAAACAGAAGTCTGAAACATTTGAAAAGTTCAAGCAATTTCAGAGTGAAGTGGATAATCGTCATAACAAGAAAATAATGTTTCTACGATCTGATTGTGGAGGTGAATATTTGAGTATGAGTTTGGCACTCATTTAAGAGAATGTGGAATTGTTTCACAACTAACACCACCTGGAACACCACAGCATAATGGTGTGTCCGAATGTCATAACCGTACTTTATTGGATATGGTGCGTTCTATGATGTGTCTTTCCAATTTTCCACTATCATTTCGGGGTGATGCATTAGAGATAGGCACATTCACTTTAAATAGGGCACCGTCTAAGTCTATTGAGATGACACTATATGAGTTGTGGTTTGGCAAGAAACCTAAGCTATCATTTCTTAAAGTTTGGGGACGCGACGCTTATGTCAAGAGGCTTCAGCCTGATAAGCTCGAACCCAAAGCAGAGAAATGTGTCTTCATAGGATACCGTAAAGAGACCACTGGGTATACCTTCTATTACAGATCTGAGGGAAACATTTTTGTTGCTAAGAATGGGTCCTTTCTAGATAAGGAGTTTCTCTCGAAAGATGTGAGTGGGAGGAAACTAGAACTTGATGAGGTAACCATACCTTCTCTCAAACTGGAGAGTAGCACATCACAGAAAGCAGTTCCCGTGATGCCTACACCAACCGAAGAGGAAGCTAATGATGATGATCATGAAACTTCAGATCAAGTTACTACCGACCAGGACATGTTCTGCACCAGAGTGGTATCGAATCCCGTCCTGGAAGTCATGTGATTAGACAACGACGAACCTATGAACTATGAATAAGCGACGATGATCTCGGATTTCAACAAATGGCTTGAGGCCATGAAATCCGAGATGGGATCCATGTATGAGAACAAAGTATGGACTTTGGTGGACCTGCCTGATGACCGGCATGCCATTGAGAACAAATGGATCTTTAAGAAGAAGACAGACGATGATGGTAATGTCACCGTCTATAAAGCTTGACTTGTCGCAAAGGGTTTTGGACAAATTCAAGGAGTTGACTACGATGAGATTTTCTCACACGTAGAGATGCTTAAGTCTGTTAGAATTATGTTAGCAATTGCCACATATTACGACTATGAGATCTGGCGGATGGACGTCAAAACAGTGTTCCTTAATGGTTTCCTTAAGGAAGAGTTGTATACGATGCAACCGGAAGGTTTTGTCAATCCTAAGGATGCTAACAAAGTATGCAAGCTCCGGCGATCCATCTATGGCTGGTGCAAGCATCTCAGAGTTTGAATATACGCTTTGATGATGTGATCAAAGCTTTTGGGATTATAGGAATTTTGTGAAGAAACTTGTATTTAAAATAAAGTGAGTCGGAGCTCTATAGCTTTTTTGATAATATATGTGGATGACATATTGTTGATTGGAAATGATGTAGAATTTCTGGAAAACATAAAGGGTTTTTTTAAAAGGAGTTTTTCAAAGGAAGATCTGGGTAAAGCTACTTATATATTGGGCATCAAGATCTATAGTGATAGATCAAGATGCCTGATAAGACTATCATAGAGCACATACCTTGACAAGATTTTGAAGGAGTTCAAAATGGATTAGTCAAAGAAGGAGTTATTTCTTGTATTGTAAGGTGTGAAGTTGAGTAAGACTCAAAGCTCGACCACGATAGAAGAAAGAGAAAGGATGAAGGTCATCCCCCATGCCTTAGACATAGGCTCTATAATGTATACCATGCTGTGTACCAGAACTGATGTGTGCCTCACCATGAGTCTGGCAGGGGGGGTACAAGAGTGATCCAGAAGTGGATCATTGGACATCGGCCAATAATATCCTTAGGTACCTAAAGAGGACTAAGGAAATTTTTCTCAGGTATGGAGGTGATAAAGAGTTCATCGTAAAGGGTTACATAGACGCAAGCTTTGACACCGATCCGGATGACTCTAAGTCGCAAGCCGGATACGCATAGTGGAGCAGTCATTTCGAATAGCTCCAAGTGGAGGGTAGTAGCATCTACATTATGACATAGAGATTTTCAAAGTACAAACAGATCTGAATGTTGCAGACCCGTTGACTAAAACCTCTCTCACAAGGAAAACATGATCAAACCCCACAACTCATAGGGTGTTAATCGCACAACAATGTGAACTAGATTGTTGACTAGTGCAAGTGGGAGACTGTTGGAAATATGCCCTAGAGGCAATAATAAAATGATTATTATCATATTTCCCGTTCATAATAAATATTTACTATTCATGCTAGAATTGTATTGACTGGAAACATAAATACATGTGTGAATACATAAACTACATCGTGTCCCTAGTAAGCCTCTTCTAGACTAGCTCGTTGATCAAAGATGGTTAAGGTTTCCTAACCATAGACATTAATTGTTATTTGGTAACAGGATAACATTTTTAAAAGAATGATGTGATGGACTAGACCCAACTGTAATCTTAGCATCAGATCGTTAAGTTATTTGTTCTAGCTTTCTTCATGTCAAGTATCTGTTCCTTCGACCATGAGATCGTGCCACTCCAGGATACCATAGGATTACCTTTTATGCAATCAAACATCACTTCATAACTGGGTGATCATAAAGGTGCTCTACAGGTATCTCTAAAGGTGTTTGTTGGGTTGCATTGATCGAGACTGGGAATTGTCGCTTCGTGTGATGGAGAGATATCTCTGGGCCCTCTTGGTAATACAACATCGTAAAGAGCTTGCAATCAATGTGGATAATGAGTTAGTCGTGAGATCTTGTATTACGAAATGAGTAAAGAGACTTGTCGGTTACAAGATTGAACTAGGTATGGAGATACCGATGATCGAATCTCTGGCAAGTAACATATCGCTGGATAAAGGGAATTGCATACAGGATTATCCGAATCTTCAACATCGTAGTTCAACCGATAAAAGATCTTCGTGGAATATGTGGGAACCAATATGGGCATCTAGGTCCCGCTATTGGTTATTGATTCTTGAACCCATAGGGTCCGCACGCTTAACGTTCGGTGACACTAGAGTAGTATTGGGATATTTATGTTGGTGACTGAATGTTGCTCGGAGTCCCGAATGAGATCTTGGATGTAACGAGGAGCTCCGGAATGGTCTGGAGGTAAAGATTTATATATAGGAATTCCTGTTTTGCTCGCCGGAAAAGTTTTGGGCATTATCGATATTATACCAGGAGTGCCAAAAGGAGTCTGGGGGTCCACCTGCCCCCAGGGTGAACATGGGCTATAGGGAGGACGTCCTAGCCTACATGGGCCAAGGGCACCAGCCCCAAAACATCCATGCGCCAACGAGTGGTGGAGGAGGAAGAGTCCTAAGGGGGAAGGCACCCCCCTAGGTGCCTTGGGGAGGGAGGAGACCTTCCTAGGCCCACGCTCCTCCATGGAGGAGGGGCTAAGGCTGGGACCCAACCATCCCCCTTGCCTCCTATATATAGGGGGGAAGAGGGAAGGGCTGAACACACCAATTCCAACACCCCGGCGGCAGCCCTACCTCTCCTGCTACTCTGTTTTCTCCTCAGATTGGCGGAGCCCTGCCGGCACTACACCACCACCATCTCCACCACACCGTCGTGCTAGTTGAGATCCCATCTACTTCTCCACCCTTTCTGGCTGGATGAATAAGGAGGAGACGTCATCGAGCCGCACGTGTGCTGAACACGGAGGTACCATCCATTCGGCATTAGATCGGATTGGATCGTGATCGGATCGCGAAGATTACGACTACATCAACCGCATTATATACGCTTCCGCTTTCGGTCTAGAAGGGTATGCAGACACACTCCCCTCTCGTTGTTGTGCATCTCCTAGATTAGATTTTGGGTGTTTGTAGGAAATTTTTTGAATTTCATGCAACGTTCCCCATCAATTATTTCTACGATGAGTGATTTTCGTTGTTAGGTTATGGTCTACACTCAACTTGCCGATGGCGTCGATGGGACCCCACACTTGATTGTTTGCTTCCGCTAAGACTTATGAGGTATATATATCAGTTTTACGTTATTTATACATGTGATTGCACTTTGATACATACATTGATATATTGTGTGTGCCACCATACTGATCCAGGGATGGCACACATACACAGAGGCTTGACCGTTTGAGGTCGGGTCGTTATTGATAAGGTTGGGCGTTCGACCTTTTTTAGAACATGGGGCATTGCTGGTCTCGTTGTCTGCGCAGCTGGTGGCTCGCTCGCTGGTTGCGGCGTTGCGTGGCCTGCTGGCTGCGTCTGGCCTGGCCGCTGGGAATTTGCTTTTTTGACAGAAAGAAAGAAAATAAAATAAATAGAGAAAATAAAATTAATTTTATATAGGACACATATATACATATATCAAAAAATTCAAAAAAAAATTCCTAAAACAGGAACATATTTTCAAATACAAATAAAATCCACAAAAATTCACGAAAGTCAAATAATGTTGTTGTTGCGATAAAACCCAATAAAAATAATTTTTTAAATGCCAAAATGATTTCAAAATTATTTTCTCCAAAGTTTCCATTTAAGTTAATCATTTTACCCTTATTTCCACTATTTATTCTTAGGAGAAAAATAATTTGGATAAAATCCAAATAACTCCTAAATGGTTTCGAATTTGGAATTCAAACCACTTCCAACTCTTTTCTATTTTTCCTCATTCAAAATGTATTCAAATGCCTCTGAATTTCTGAAGTGTCATATTACTTCTCTCATTTTGAATAACTTTCGGAGTGATAGAGGCGAAGGTGTCCCGATGTTTCGATGAGATGGTGGCTATCGTTTTCTGTGGGAGTCAACCTTGACGATCCGACTACGAACGTGCGAGACATCGCACCTTAGCAATCGCTAAACCAACTTCCGAGGGTTATTGACCACGCGCGGAGCACGATCAACCTGAGCACGAGGGTTTGTTTCCTGCGTTTAAACGAAGAACAAGTAAGAAACTGAGATTGCAATCTGGATATTGCGAATATAAGATGAAAGCTTTATTGATCAAGGTGGGGTTCTATGACGCCTTTGTCTGGTTGTTGAACACAAATGAAGTATGTGAAGTTGCAGCTATGGCGAACATAAATCTAAACAAAAACCGAAGTCTAAACGACGCCCTAAGGGCTGTATATATGGAGGAAGAGGGGGGATTTCTTGGCCCTTGGAGGAGGGGTCCGAAACCAACCCTAACTCTTGTTTCCCCACACATACGGACTCTAAAAACAGCCTATACTTAAGTATTTCGAAAATACATGGGCCTAGCCCAATAATAAGGTGACGCAGCACCTAAAATAGCCTCTGGACGAAATTTATGAAGTTGCATCTCGTATATTTCGTCCAAGGCTTCATGCACTCCTTATGGTGGCTTCAAAGTCCTGAAATCATCACTTGTAACTCCATTCTTGACCCCCTTGCGCATGCCATCATCTCCATGCTTGAATTTGTTCCAAGGTTCATCTTTCTTGTCCAAGCTAGGCCCTTCATTTGTAAGCAAAACAAATGTATCCAATTTAGGCAGCATCATATTCTCATGAACATTAGAATCGTTACCAAGAAACGAAAGTACCTGATAATTCAATTGGCGCGCGTGAGCTCTAGTAATTGGTCCAGTATGTATAACAACAAGGGCTGTGGGTGTAACAATGGTATCGATGTCCTCAGCACAGAGAATTTGAATTTTGGAAATTCAAATAACTTCAAAATGGTTTTCCAAATGATTCCTTGAAACTTCCAACTCTCTTTCTTCTAATTTGAAGACGTCATTTTATCTTCTCTCACGAGGATCAGTGAGTTGCACAAAGTTTTTGACCCTGAAATATTTTCAAATGGAATTCAAATCATTTTCAAATCCCTTTTTATTTCTTTAAATGGAAGAAGCCATATTTTCTGCACTCTAGGGTTTTGTGATGAAATGAATTTGAATGCATTGGAGATCAAAAGTAAAGATGAAAGCTTTGGGAAAATTTGTTTATTCCCTCTCCTTCAACTTTCAAAAAGTTTCAAATTTCACTCACTTTCAGTCAATCAATCAAACAAACAATCCAATTTAATTAATTAATATAACATTCCAAAATTTAGAATTTTGCGATATTGCAAACTTTGAGGTGGTTTCGTACCCTACAAAAAAATTCTTCTTATGTTCTCCACTAGGTAAGAACCTTGTATTGATTCTTTATAGCACGTTGAGGGATTGCCATATGATTCAATTATGTTAGCACCATTGAGAGATTGCACTAGCGAAAGTATGAACCCTAGGCCTTGTTTCTAAGCATCGCTATACCATTTGTGCTCACTTTCATTAATTGCTACCTTGATCTTTTTATTTCATATTACAAAATCCAATATCTACTATCCATACTACAATTGTATCACCATCTCTTCGCCAAACTAGCACCTATATAATTTACCATTGTATTTGGCGTGTTGGGAGCACAAGAGATTTCTTGTATTTGGTTGCAGGGTTGTTTGAGAGAGACCATCTTCATCCTATGCCTCCCATAGATTGATAGACCTTAGGTCATCCACTTGAGGGAAAATTGCTACTGTACTACAAAACTCAGGGCTTGGAGGCCCAACACGAGTCTACAAGAATAAAGTTGTGTAGTTGACATCCTCTTTTCTGGCGCCATTACTGGGGAGATGAGTGCTTCAAGGTATATTAGATCTTGCAATTGGATCTTTTAGTTTCTTGTTTAATCACTAGCTTGGTTTACAAAGGAAAACTACAAAAAATGGTATTAAGGTTGCCTCATATTATTCATCTTTATAATGTCTTTCGTGAAAAAGATGGAAAGGAAAATTGTGCTCAATTGATAGAAGACGAATTCAGTAGAATGTTTGGCATAAAATCTTTGAATGATAAGCATGATTGCAGTGTTTTAGTATGAATTCTTTGAATATCCATGATGCTAATGATAAGTAAGGTCATAAGCTTGGGGATGCTATCTTTGATGAAGATGATATTTTTAGTCCCCCAAGTTTTGATGAGAATATTTATTATGATGATTGCATGCCTCCTATTTATGATGATTATAATGATGATATGGGATTGGAAGAGTGTCAACTTTAGGTAATGATCCCACTATTTTGGAGGGTGTAGAATCTTATTACAATATTGATAAAAGTGGATTTGGTGAGGTCGTCACTTTATTTAATGATGAATCCACTATTTTGGAAGAGGTTTCAATTGACTATATAAAAAAGTTGCTATCTATGATGATTATTGCGATGATATGTATGCTATAAAGAGTAATGACATCTAAGAAACTTGTCGGCATGGTTTTAATGCTCAAATTGATTATGTGAATCAAGTAGCATGTGATAGTTATTTTGTTGACTTTTCTCTCACTAATATGAATGAGAATAAATTTGCATATGTGAAGAGAAATAATTTTTCTATGCTTGTGGAACATGAAAAGAATGCTTTATGTGATAGCTATATTGTCGAATTCATTCATGATGCTACTGAAAATTATTGTGAGACAAGAATATGTGCTTCTACATATCTCAATAATATCAAGTTTCCTCTCTATGTGTTGAAAGTTTTGAAGTTATACTTGTTTTGCCTTCCTATGCTAGTTGATTCTTGCTCCCATAAATTGTTTGCTGACAAAATCCCTATGCATAGGAAGTGGGTTAGGCTTAAATGTGCTAGTCATATGCTTCATGATGCTCTCTTTGTGTTTCAATTCTTATCTTCTATGTGAGCATCATTGAAATCATCATGCCTAGCTAAAAAGGCATTAAAGAAATGTGCTTCTTGGGAGACAACCCAGCATTTACCCCTAGTGCTTTTGTGTGTTCACATGATTATGATACCATAGCGATCATGTTTTATAGCTTTTGTTTCAATATAGTACCAAATAAAGCCTTTGGGATAGTGTGGATGATAGTTGACTTGATTCTGTGTAAAAACAGAAACTTTTGCGCCCAGTAACAGAACTGTTAAATATCACTAGAGTGTCAAAAAATTCTAAATGTTCTACAGATGATGGATATACAAATTTCCTATGTTGTCTTAAGTTTTTAGAAATTTTGGAGTAACAAAAATATGGTCATTGTCCAGATCATTATAGAATGTCTATTTTTTCATAGATTCTGTTTTCAATGCATAGTTTGCTTGTTTATAGTTACTATGGCGTATATTGGTCAACATAAATTATAGAAATTGTAGGGTATAGTAGGAATTGTGTGTGAACAATTATGGATCTTATCTTGACAGTACCAAAGTGAATGATTTGTCTTTATCATACTAAGCTATCTCACGAAGTTCTGTTAAGTTTAGTGTGATTTTCAAGATTGGGGTGAGATATCGATATGAGGAGAATAAGAGTGACAAGACCCTAAGCTTGGGGATGCCCAGGGCACCCCAAGGTAATATTCAAGCAAGGCCCAAGCAACTAAGATTGGGGATGCTCCGGAAGGCATCCCCTCTTTTGTTTTCAACATTACCGGTAATCTTACTTGGAGCTATATTGTCACAACCCTAGTTCAATAATGCACTTGGGTTAGATTTGCATGTTGCATCATGTTTAAATTTAATGTTTAAACTTGAAATGGGTATTTAACAAACCTTAGCACCCCTTTGAATTACTAGGTTCAACCAAAATTGGTTTCAAAGAACCCAAAATGGCCTTCACAAAATGTTCATCATTTCTGGTTTGGGCTAAAACCATGGAAAAAATGGTGCACATTTTTGTAGGACACTCTGGATTGTTGAAATAATCCATAAAGGTATTTGCATTTGGACATTTAAATAATATAAATATTTTTACATGTCCAAATAATTCTAAAAGTACTTGAGGGCTGTTGGGAATAATTTCACAAGTGCCCACAATTATTTACAGGGTTTATTTAAATAATTTAGCATTTTTGCTAAATCGAAAACAGAGACAGAAAAACAAAAAAAGAAAATAAAACAGAAAGAGAGACTACTTGTGAGCCCCCTTACCTGGTGGCCCAGTAGAGCCGGCCCAGTCCACTCGCCAGCGTCAGTCGTCCTCAACCCCATGCCAGTGGGCACGAGGGCGTGTGTCCGCGGTGCGCTAGCACGCGCGCGGCCACCGACGGTCACCTCCTGCTTCTGTCGACACCCTGGACGGCTCTAGACGACACCACGCACCCCCGACCTCTCACTCCCTTACCCGTGGCCTCTCCCGTCCCCTGGCTCTCTCTCTCTCTCTCACCGGCCAAGCGGCACCGTCGCTGCCTTCATTGCCCTCGCAGCCACCGCCTCCCCCTCGCCTTACGGACGTGCCCCTGAGCTTCGCCGTGTCGCCCTCGACCTCCTCGCCGAGCTACGCAATGCCGAAGGCCCCCGAACGCCGCCGACGCCGTCGTGTTCAACCTTTGGCTCTCTAGATCGCCGGAGATGCTCTGACGTCGTCCAGCCATCCCTGAACCCGCTGACCAGCTCTTCGTGACCGCGATGAGCCCCCGGTCATTTCCCCCCTAACCCCTCCTCGGTTTGATCGCCGTAGCCGTCACCCCCTTGATGACCGAGACGCACTACCGCCTGAGCTCGCCATTGGCGATGCTCCGGTGACCAAATGCTCACCCTGGAGTGTCCAACCTACTCCCCGCAATGCGTAGCACCCTTTTAGCCTTTTGCCTCGCTCATTTATGCACCGGAACGCCAACCCCGTGCACACCCAAACAACGGCCGCCGCTGACCTTGTCACCAACGTTGATTCCGGCCACCCTAGGCTCGGCAACCACCACCACCTGACGCGCCGTCGCACGGGCTCTCCAGAGAGCCCAACGGTGCCTCAAGCCGTGCCCTGTGGGTGATTTCCGAGCCACCGCGCCGTCTCTGACATCCCCGGCGATTAACCGCCGGTGGGTTTGACCCAGCTCGACCTGATTTGTCTCCACACAGGTCAATGACAGGTGGGGCCCGCTTCATGCTAATTATGGTTTAGGGTTAAACCTAACACTAACTGCCAGTGTTAACTGACTAGATCGCTGACGTGTGGACACCACTGATCAGGTTTGACCTGGCCGACCAGTTGACCCGCTGACATCACCCTTGCACAATACTAACGTAGTTAAACATTTTCTGGATTTAAAATAATTCAGAAAATTCCAAAAAATAGTGTAAACTTCAAAAAATCATGGAAATTAATCTGTAACTCCAAATGAAAAGATTTATATATGAAAAATGATCAAAAAACTCTGATCTATCCATCTGCACCATTTTCATGCATATTAGAATAACTTATAGCTGTTGTTTAGGACCAATCATATAAATGGCATTTGAAATATCCACATATGGAGTTTGAATTTGAATCTTGGATTCAAACCAACTCCATTTAACCTGTTGCTAGTTACACTAGCTCAAATCATAGCATATTGACATGTCATGATCATGCATCATATTGTGCATTGCATTGATTGTGTTCCTTCTCTGTTGCCGGTGGTTGTTCCCTCTTGATAGACTGATAGAGGCGGGGTGTCCCGATCTTTCGATGAGATGATAACTATCGATTTCGTGGAGACGACTTTGACGATCCGACTACAAACGTGCACGACGTTGCGCTTTAGCAATCGCTAAACCAACTCCGAGAGGTTATTGACCACGCTGGAGCACGATCAACCTGACCACGAAGGTCTATTCCTGCAAGCAATCGAAGAACGAGCAAGAATATGATAAAGCAATCTGAATATTGCGAATATATATGAAGTATTGATAATGGTGGGGATCCGTAAGCGGTCTTGGTCTGGTCGTTGGACACAAACGAAGTACACGAAGTTGCAATGGCTAACTTTTAACTAAACAAATCCCAAGGAAAAGCTACTAGATGGATCTACTTATATAGGAGCAAGGGGTGGCGGCCAAGGAGGTGGGAGGACGTCCCAAGGCAGCCTAAAACTAAATCTAGGTCGTACAAGGCCAATGGGCCCAAGTGGAGGTGATGTAACACCTTTGGACTTGTAGTTTGACTCGGATTCTGCTACAGCATCAGATTGTTTCGTCCACAACTCAACGCTCCGGACGAATTTGAAGGTGATTCCAATTGGGTTGGAAAGTGCACGAAATCTAGTTTCCAACAAAAAAAGAATCACCCAATTCGGAGTCCGTATGAAAAACTTGTGTCCGTTTTGAATCAGGTGTATCTGTGCAGTCCGAATCTGAATCCAGAACGTGAGAGACTTGGACTCTATCTTCTCTTGGGCCAAAAGTGACGTGAGAGAACTTTTTGGACAGCAAATAAACATCTCTTTCTTCCTTATCTTCATATGTGGATTGTACAAATGTCCCATACACCTGCAATTAGACAAAACACAAAAGTGTGTGAAGTATTTTTGTTCTGGATAACATAAATAGATTATTGAATAGTTTGCACTAGAAATCACCTGACAAATATGCATATATGCAATATTTTTGGTCATATCCAAGGTAGTCATGTCCTCATCATCCTCCCCTTCTTGAAAATAAAGCCGTCCTCGGCGTTGCTTAATCTGAAATGTGGCTAACAAAAGAGACAAGGTGTACATGTTGTATATGTATATGTCATCCATTTTTACTTCCCTTGATTTTTGCATATATGACACATGAATAGATGAGTAACTTGCATAGTTCATAAAATCTAAAGCCAAAAAATTAGCACAAGAAGTAGAAGGCATGAAAATATTGCAACTCAGTTTGCACATATAAGTGAAGCTCTTATTCATTTCAAAAGATTGACAATTGTCATCATTAAACCATCCCAACATTGGTGAATAAACCTTACTTGCATCAAATTTACATGCTACAACATGCTTAAATAAGCAAACATGCAATAAGTCATTCAATACAGAATCATCACCAAGATTAGAGGTCATATCAAAATGATTAAACATTGGTTCTTTTGCATCAATAGTTAATTCAATGGGTGCACTCAAAATTGTTGGTATTTCAGTTGTTTGATCACATGGCAAAGTCAAATTATCAACGTAGTCCTCTAAAATAGGTGGTGTGATCAAAGTAGTGGGTAGCTCATCAGATGGTGCATTCAAATTGACAAGGCATTCATCATTCTCATGTAGAGATGGAAGATCAGTACCTTTGTCATTACCTCTTATGATCAACTCAGATGATGTAGCCACTCTCGGGGGCGATGTGTCACATGGTGGAGGTGATGTAGTCCTGACAACAACGGATGAGGTTGTCATAGTATGCCTAGTAGTTGAAGGAACAATCATATCAACTCTTGGAATGTGCACTGTGCGCTTGTTCTCCTCGTGGCCAACACGTCGTTTTATTTCCTGTTCAGCTTTGCAAGCAAGATGAAACAAATGGTCCATAGGATAACACTCTTCATGAATTAGTATCTCTTGAATATCACGGTTTAATCCTCCCCAAAATCTATCCATAAAATCATCTTCACTTTCTTCTAAAGAGGAATGCAACAAGGTAGTTTGTAAATCATCATAATATTTTGTTACAGTTTCACTACCTTGTTTTAAGTGTTGCAACTTCTTAATCATGTCACGAGTATAATAAGCAGGGACGAAAGTATGTCGCATGGCAAGTTTCAAATCATCCCAAGTAGTAGGTATTTAATCAGGGTGTAACCGACAATATTCACTCCACCAAACCAAAGCATAACCAGTGAAAGAACCAACCGCAACCTTAACCTTTTTATGTTCATTGAAATTATGGGAAGCAAATATATTTTTTATGTCGAACTCCCATTCAATATATAAAGCAGGTTTAAAACGGCCATTAAATGGTGGTATAGATACATTAACCTGATCATGTGCATTTGGATGTTTGTGCACCTCTCGTGACGGTTGTGGTATTTGCAAAGGTGGTGGCACGTCTCCCGCGATCGACAAAGCCCATGAATTGACTCTGGATCCTGTCATGATTAGTAGAACAAGAAACAAAACCCAAAAATAATGTTCCTATAACTACTAGGATGTGGTGGTAAAACGCTCACAGTAAAGCAAATATCAATGTCTTACAAGTTCTTACCATGCAGCAGGCGGTGATCGGCAACCAGCGGTGTCAAGTAACTCCGAATATTGAGTAAAGCGATTGCCAGGGGAGCGTACGTATACACGGTGTAGAAATATGTGGAGCTGGGTTGGCTATGTATGGTAGCAAAAGATTAGCAATAATCAATTCAAAGATGCAATGCTGAATAAACGCTCAACGACGGTACTGTGCTGGTCCTAGGCTAGACCGGACTAGAGACGCGAGCCTAGAACACTAATGAGGTCATGGCGTAGCACAACTAGCATCAATGAAGGATACTAAGGAGCTCTTGACAGCAAGATATAAGTGAAGATCACAACGGCAGTGAAGATAATGATGAAAAACAACTGCCAAGCAGGATATACAACAACTCTCTCTCCAACTTTCCTCTTGAAAAGTTTGAGACAAGTTTCTGATAAATTCTTTCAAAGAATGCTACTAACTCAAGCTTTCCAATGCAAAAAGAATCACTCAATTCCGAGTTGATATGAGGAGTCAAAGAATTCTAAAACTGGCCTAAAAAATTGGAACAAGTGGTGTTCACGAACTTCAGAGGGCAAAAAGACCTATTTAGAAGCCGATTTTGAGGTGTCAAATATTGAACTAGCTTATGCAACTATTTAGATGCGGCTCGTCGCTAGCTTCAATTTGAGTACTCACGGAGCCAAAACGGACTTCGTATGAGAAAGATACACCTGTTTTACTGAACAGTGCGCAAAACAGATTCCAATCCGAATTCAGGTACGAGATTGATTCTAGATAGATCCGATTTTTTTTCTTCTCTTTTTTTTTCTCACGCTTTTTTTTCTTTTTCTTCTCTCTTTTTCTTTTTTTCCTCTCTTTTTTTCCTCTATCTTTTTTTTCTCACTCTTTCCAAGACAAACTAGATAAGATGCAGATTGGATCAGGCGAAGATGTGAATGACCTCAACTATGATTATGACAATGAACAGTGCGTAGCACGTGGTGGAAATTAATGGATGGAATGGTGGACAGCGGAAGGGATAATGATGTAGCGGCGGCGTGACTAATGTGAACAGAACTCGAAACTCTAAAGTAACTAGACACTAAGACCAGCAACTAACACGACGATGCAACCGATAATTCAACTATGCAAGCAATGAATAGAAAATTGCAAAGGCTCGGACTGGCTTGGATAAATGATGAACAGATCTAACTATTTTATGGCTTTTTCATGGACTGTAGGTATGAATGACAGATGCGATCTAAACTATGAAAAACTATAAAATCTCACCGAGTAACCTGAAAACTGATACCACTTGATAGAGGCGGGGTGTCCCGATCTTTCGATGAGATGATAACTATCGATTTCGTGGAGACGACTTGACGATCCGACTACAAACGTGCACGACGTTGCGCCTTAGCAATCGCTAAACCAACTCCGAGAGGTTATTGACCACGCTGGAGCACGATCAACCTGACCACGAAGGTCTATTCCTGCAAGCAATCGAAGAACGAGCAAGAATATGATAAAGCAATCTGAATATTGCGAATATATATGAAGTATTGATAATGGTGGGGATCCGTAAGCGGTCTTGGTCTGGTCGTTGGACACAAACGAAGTACACAAAGTTGCAATGGCTAACTTTTAACTAAACAAATCCCAAGGAAAAGCTACTAGATGGATCTACTTATATAGGAGCAAGGGGTGGCGGCCAAGGAGGTGGGAGGACGTCCCAAGGCATCCTAAAACTAAATCTAGGTCGTACAAGGCCAATGGGCCCAAGTGGAGGTGATGTAACACCTTTGGACTTGTAGTTTGACTCGGATTCTGCTACAGCATCAGATTGTTTCGTCCACAACTCAACGCTCCGGACGAATTTGAAGGTGATTCCAATTGGGTTGGAAAGTGCACGAAATCTAGTTTCCAACAAAAAAAGAATCACCCAATTCGGAGTCCGTATGAAAAACTTGTGTCCGTTTTGAATCAGGTGTGTCTGTGCAGTCCGAATCTGAACCAGAACGTGAGAGACTTGGACTCTATCTTCTCTTGGGCCAAAAGTGACGTGAGAGAACTTTTTGGACAGCAAATAAACATCTCTTTCTTCCTTATCTTCATATGTGGATTGTACAAATGTCCCATACACCTGCAATTAGACAAAACACAAAAGTGTGTGAAGTATTTTTGTTCTGGATAACATAAATAGATTATTGAATAGTTTGCACTAGAAATCACCTGACAAATATGCATATATGCAATATTTTTGGTCATATCCAAGGTAGTCATGTCCTCATCATAGACGTGTTCCGACAATGAGTTCGATGGCACCGATGAAGAGCTATACTATCTTCAGAAGTGCCAGGCAAGCAAAAAACCCTTGTTCATTCTGATACAATCCCACTCTCTCGCTCTTGCTCTCTTTTATTGCATTAGGACAACAACGATTCATCTGTTACATGTTGCGGTAGTTGAACCCCTTTTCCTCTGCATGACCTGTCATTGCCACAGTAAATAGATGAAACCCACTAGCATGAGTAGGAGTTGTTTGAGCCCTGATGTGCCTACTCATTCATGCTTGTTTATCATGCCTGCTACTACTTAGAGTTGAGTCAGGTCTGATTCATCGGGGATGAATTGGAATGGTGATGAACATGTCCTACTGTGTGTGAGCTAAGTGTGTGAACACGATTTGGTAAAGGTAGCGGTGAGAGGCCATGTAGGCGTACATGGTGGGTTGTCTCATTGAGACCGTCCTCAAGAACTGATTTCTGTGTGTTATCCATGAACAACTACTACCACGTGTTGGGCCCGAAACCAATGGATCCTCTTGACTTATTAACCACCCCTGTCCTCTGTCCTGGAGTTGCAAGTAGTTTCTGTTGTTTGTAGTATGATGTAGGCCGTGCGCAGCGCTGACCCGAGGGGTGGGCTGTGATATGATAGGCACGTGGCACGGTGTACCGTGACGCCCGTTTGGTGCCTTGGGAACCCTGCACACATCGTTCAGGGTCGTATGTGGAAACCTCGGCCGGACTCCCTGCGGATGGAACCTGAATAGGCGATAAACCTGGACTAGGGACTTGTGTGGTTAGTCAGGTCATGGCCGACACCCTCGCCAGGCTTCCACTTGAAGGTTGCCGAGATGCATAACGTGTACAAGGCGGTAAGTGGCAAGAGTGTGTGTGAAGAAGTACACCCCTGCAGGGTTAACATCATCTATTTGAATAGTCGGGTCCGCAGTGAAGGACCTCTGGGTTGCCTACATAGTTCATAGACAAGTGAAAGTGGATACTCTAAAATGTGCAAGATAAGCGTGAGTGCTATGGATGGCCTTCTCGTAGGGAGACGGAAGCGGATCCATAGTGGTGTATTGATTGGTGAATATGTGGACTCGTGTGCGCCACCTCAAAAGAGTTATTTGCAGGCGTAGTTCAGGATAGCCACTGAGTCAAAGCTGGCTTGCTGCAGTTAAACTCCACCACCCCCTTTGTTGATAGTGATGCATATGTAGCTAGTTCTGATGTATGTCTTGCTGGGTACATTTGTACTCACGTTTTCTTAATTTATGTTTTTGTAGAGAGACTTCAGTCTCACTAGTAGTTCCACATGGACTTCGAAATTTAGCTTGTTACCTTAGCTATGATCTTGTGCACTCAGCAGGGTCTTGATAGAGGCAAAGGTGTCCCGTCTTTCGATGAGATGGTGGATTTCGCTTTGGTGGAAGTCGACTTTGACGATCCGACTACGAACGTGCGAGGACGTCGCGCCTTAGCAATCGCTAAACCAACTCCGAGAGGTTATTGACCACGCCGGAGCACGATCAACCTGACCACGAGGGTCTGTTTCCTGCGAGCAAACGAAGAACAAGCAAGAAACTAAGATTGCAATCTGGATATTGCGAATATAAGATGAAAGCTTTATTGATCAAGGTGGGGTTCTGTGACGCCTTTGTCTGGTCGTTGAACACAAACGAAGTACGCGAAGTTGCAGCTATGGCGAACTTTTAATCTAAACAAAACCCAAAGTCTAAACGATGCCCTAAGGGCTGTATATATGGAGGAAGAGGGGGAGAATTTCGTGGCCCTTGGTGGAGGGGTCCGAAATCAACCCTATCTCTTGTTTCCCCACACATACGGACTCTAAAAATAGCCTATACTTATGTATTTCGAAATTACATGGGCCTGGCCCAATAATAAGGTGACGTAGCACCTAAAATAGCCTCGGGACGAAATTTATGAAGTGGCGTCTTGTATATTTCGTCCAAGGCTTCATGCACCCATTATGGTGGCTTCAAAGTCCTGAAATCATCACTTGTAACTCCGTTCTTGTTTCCCTTGCGCATGCCATCATCTCCATGCTTGTTCTTGCTCCAATGTTCATCCTTCTCCAAGCTAGGCCCTTCATTTGTAAGCAAAACAAATGTATCCAATTTAGGCAGCATCATATTCTCATGAACATTAGAATCATTACCAAGAAACGAAAGTACCTGGTAATTTAGTTGGCGTGCATGAGCTCTAGTAATTGGTCCAGTATGTATAGCAGCAGGGGCTGTATGTATAGCAGCAGGGGCTGTGGGTGTAACAATTGTATAACACGCGGAGATTTGCATTCTCTCGCATAATGACCTCCTCCCTTACAACGACGACAAATAATATCACTTGTGTGCCCTGTTGATGCCATGGAAGAAGAAGAACGCTGTGCAGGCCCCGCAGGTGCGCTCTTGGCAGATAATGGTGGTTGTGCCTGTTTTCTTGTATCACGGCTGGAGGTGGCACCGGATGGAGGTGCTGGTGCAGTTGAAGTAGAAGATGCACGTGGTGTCCATGATGAAGGTCGGCCTGCAGAAAAGTTAGTTCGCCCCAATGCTTGTCGATCCTGCACTTCACGTTCAGCTTTACAAGCAAGATGGAATAAACGAGTGATATTAGTATACTCCTTATAGTCTAGAATGGTCTGAATCTCTCTATTTAATCCACCCAGAAAACGTGCAAGCATAGCTTCATTCTCCTCAACAATACCACATCTAATCATGCCAGTTTGTAATTCCTGATAATATTCTTCTACAGAATTTTTTCCTTGTCTTAAACGCTGCAATTTTTGAAGCAATTCACGTTGATAATATGGTGGAACCCAACGCGTACGCATAGCAGTTTTCAAAGCAGCCCAAGTAGTTGGAATAGGATATAATCTACAATGTTCAGACCACCATACACATGCAAAACTAGTGAAAGCACAAACAGCAGCAGCAACTCGTCTCTCCTCAGGATATTGTAAACATGTAAATCGTTGTTCAGTTTCTAACTCCCAAGTAAGATATATATCAGGAACATATCTACCCTCAAATGGTGGAATATTCAATTTCAGTTTAGGAATATGGACATCATCGCGTACCTGAGGTGGTGGTGCAGGCCTACCATTACGAATATATACCTGAGGTCGACCTGCTGGTGGTGGTACAGGTGGCTGCACGTAGTGTTGATTTTGATCAACCTCATCCTCATAATCTCCCACATAATCATCCTCCTCCGCATCAGCAGCAGGAGCCACAGAAGTATCAACAGCAGCACCAACAGTTTGGCCAAACGCAAGAGGAACACGGCTTGCTCGGCGGAGGTCTGCTTCGCGACGTGGAGGTAGTCGTTGTTGTTGTTGTTGGAGAGGTGCGTTAGGTACAGCGGGTGGTGGTGGTGGAAGACGCGCGAGCAATTCATTAAACTTGTTATCGAGCTTTGTTTCGAACGTCTTCTCAAGGCCAGTGATCTTCTCCATGGCCTCTTCAAAATTGTTCAGCACATCTTGCACCTGTTCAGTCATCATTTGCTGAAACTTATCATGAAGCTCCTTGTTCGATAAATTCTCCCAGTCAATCTCGTCGGCTTGTGATCCTGGCATGGTTAGCAGCAATAGAAACACACAAGAATATGATCCTACAGACTACGAACAAGTGCTGGTGGTGGGTGTCACAAATCCGTCAAGCAAATCTCAAATTCTTACCAGTTCTTACCCAGCAGCAGGCGGTGATCGGCAACCGTTGTAGTCAAAAACTCTCAAAGCTTGGATAGAGCGATTACCAGGGAGAGTCAAACGCACGACGTAGATGTATGTGGAGCTGGGAAGGCTTATAATATGGTAGCAAAAAGGGTCAGCAATAATCAATTCAGAGATGCAAAGTTGAATAAACGCTCAACGACGGTACTGTGCTGGTCCTAGGCTAGACTGTGCTAGAGACGCGAGCCTAGAACACCAACAAAATCACGGCGCGGCACGTAAACAAGGGAAAAGCACACTTTGAATTTTTTTTTTCGCTCTTCTTTTTTTTTTTTTTGCGCTGCTTCTTTTTTTTTTTTTTGCGCTCTTTTTTTTTGCGCTGCTTTTTTTTTTTTTGCGAAAAATCACTATAATGGCGAGTGTCTCAAAACTCTTCTCAGCTCAAACTGACAGGATGGGCACGAAATTTTTTTCGACCAATTTTTTTTTTTTTGACTGCCCGGACCCAAAAACTGGAAACGGGTCAAAAAAAACTTCCTATAATGGCACCTGTCTCAAAACACTCAGAAACACCTAAAATAGGATAGCCAGAAATTTTTTCGAAAAATGCGTTTTCGAAAAATTTTGGGCCTAAACGGAGCGTGGCTACCCGACTCTTTTTTTTTCCGAAACCTACTCCGGCAAGGAAACACGAATCGGAATCTAGATTGATCCCGAAAACAAACCTAATAAGCAAGGAACTCGGATTGGTGGTGGATATATGGTGGTGGTATATGGCAGTGGTGGTAGTATATGGATATGGATCGGTGGTGGTATATGGACACGGATTGGTGGTGGTATATGGATACGGATTCGGAGCGGTGGTGGTAGATGGCAGGGGCGATGATGATGGTGCGGCGACGGCGTGACAACTTGTGAACAGAACTCGAAACTCTAAAAGACTAGACGCTAAGACCAGCAACTGAACACGACGATGCAACCGCAAATTCAACAAAGCAAATACAGAAAAGATTATGCAAGGCTCAGATTGGTTCGGATGGGATGAACTAACCCTAATTTTTTTTGGCTTTTTCGTGGACTATAGGTATGAAGAACAGACTCGATCTAAACTACGAAAAACTGTAAAATCTCACCGAGCAACCTGGAAATCTGATACCACTTGATAGAGGCAAAGGTGTCCCGTCTTTCGATGAGATGGTGGATTTCGCTTTGGTGGAAGTCGACTTTGACGATCCGACTACGAACGTGCGAGGACGTCGCGCCTTAGCAATCGCTAAACCAACTCCGAGAGGTTATTGACCACGCCGGAGCACGATCAACCTGACCACGAGGGTCTGTTTCCTGCGAGCAAACGAAGAACAAGCAAGAAACTAAGATTGCAATCTGGATATTGCGAATATAAGATGAAAGCTTTATTGATCAAGGTGGGGTTTTGTGACGCCTTTGTCTGGTCGTTGAACACAAACGAAGTACGCGAAGTTGCAGCTATGGCGAACTTTTAATCTAAACAAAACCCAAAGTCTAAACGATGCCCTAAGGGCTGTATATATGGAGGAAGAGGGGGAGAATTTCGTGGCCCTTGGTGGAGGGGTCCGAAATCAACCCTATCTCTTGTTTCCCCACACATACGGACTCTAAAAATAGCCTATACTTATGTATTTCGAAATTACATGGGCCTGGCCCAATAATAAGGTGACGTAGCACCTAAAATAGCCTCGGGACGAAATTTATGAAGTGGCGTCTTGTATATTTCGTCCAAGGCTTCATGCACCCATTATGGTGGCTTCAAAGTCCTGAAATCATCACTTGTAACTCCGTTCTTGTTTCCCTTGCGCATGCCATCATCTCCATGCTTGTTCTTGCTCCAATGTTCATCCTTCTCCAAGCTAGGCCCTTCATTTGTAAGCAAAACAAATGTATCCAATTTAGGCAGCATCATATTCTCATGAACATTAGAATCATTACCAAGAAACGAAAGTACCTGGTAATTTAGTTGGCGTGCATGAGCTCTAGTAATTGGTCCAGTATGTATAGCAGCAGGGGCTGTGGGTGTAACAATTGTATTGATGTCCTCATCAGGTCTTGTAGAGAGTCAGGCTTCTCAGCCTTTTTCATTTATAGTTGTCTGTACTCAGACAAGTTAAGCTTCCGCATGTGCTTATTGCTTATATGACTTGAATGTTGGGTCATCAGACCCATGTTTGTAATATCTGGCTCCTCGGAGCCTAATGAATAAATACTTTGAGTCATGGAGTTTTGTTGTGATGCCATGTTGTATTTGCACATATCGAGCATATTGTGTGTATGTTATTGAAATGCTTGGTATGTGTGGGATCTGGCAACCTAGTTGTTTATTCTTGGTAGCCTCTCTTATCGGGAAATGTCTCCTAGTGCTTCCACTGAGCCATGGTAGCTTGCTACTGCTCCGGAACACTTAGGATGGCCGGCAAGTGTCCTTCTTCGTTCCTGTGTATGTCCCTTCGGGGAAATGTCACGCGTTGTTCCTTTAACTCCTCATAGCTTGCTACGACTTGGGTTCATACATTGATGACCGACATGTTCATTGCTGGGTCATGTATGCCTGTCCCTATAAGTTAGTGCCACCTTGGGTTTACGACTAGACATGTCGGCACGGGTTCTCTGTCATGCGGATGCTAGCGACACTATCATATACGTGAGCCAAAAGGCGCAAACGGTCCCGGGCCAGGTAAGGTGGCACCTGTGGGAATACCGTGTGTGAGGCCGCAAAGTGATATGATGTGTTACATGCTAGATCGGTGTGACTTAGGATCGGGGTCCTCACAACTTTGGTATCCGAGCCTGACTGCCTGTAGGATTACCAAGCCAAAATGGTTGAAGTTGAGTCTAGAAATGCTTTAGTTATATAAGGGAATTGATTGTGGAAGGGAACGTAAGGCTCTTTTTACTACTTTACCTTACGCTCTTCTGATCTGAGTCAACCGCTTCTTTTCTACGGGGATTAAGAACTAGGCTTCTCGTCTTTCTATCAGGATCACGTGTTACTAATCTGTAGACTCATAGGCACTACAAAATATACACTTCCATGATGATACGTGTTTGTCACAGTAGGTCACGTTTTCTGTCATGCATGTACATCCGTGAAAATTTTATGGCAGAATCAAGATAGTCATACTTGTGCTGTCGTAGAATTGTTCCATGACATTACCAAAATTATCATCACGGAAGTGTCCACTTCCATGATGATAAATCGTGCGTCACGGAAGTGCTTTCGTCAAGGGTGACCGACACGTGGCATCCACCGTAATGGAACGCCGTTAAGCTATCGGGTCTAGTTTTGGATCCGATAACTCGTTAACAGCCCCGACCAATAGGGATTTTCCACGTGTAAAATCATCATTGGGTGGAGGAAACACGTGTCGGCTCACCGTTGGGACAGATGTCATCCACTCATTGGACCCAAAGTGCCTATGATACGTCATCACGTGGCACGGCCCAATAGAGGCCCATTCCTGTGAAAAGGCCGGCCCGTTTGACTTGGTCAAAAGGTGGCGGGCCGGCCCACGGCAAGCCTGTTAATGGCTTGTTCGCATATAGCCCATTTACAGCCCGCTAACCCAGGGCCCATTTACGGCCTATCCGAATTAGGCCCAGTAGCATCATCTGGGCCATCCAATATAATTCTAGTCTGTTTTAACTTCCGGCCCATGTATGGCCCATGACGTCTTTCAGCCCATATGAGGCCCTTAGTAACCCTCGGCCCATTAACGGCCCGTGGTAAAACTGGCCCGTAATGAACAGTGTATCACTTTATACCAATTAACGGCCCATTATTCCATTGGGCCGTTTCCACACCATGTTATCTTTCGGCCTTCTCAGGGCCCATTTATTCTTGGGCTCATTTTCAGCATTCGTTTACTTTCGGCACATTACTGTCATTTTTTGCTTGTGGGCCAAATTTAGCCCGTGGTTACAGCGTCATCAAATATGGCCGATTAACGACGACCCGTTATGGTCGGCCCATGAACGGACGATTTCAACTCTAGCCCATTTACGGCCATAATGTGGTCTGTTATTGGCTCATGTTTGGCCAACCAATCATACGGCCTATAGAAGGCCCATTGATGATACGGCCCGTAGAAGGCCCATTGTGTCTACGGCCCGTATAAGGCCCATTGTTTCTACGCCCCATAGAAGGCCCATTGTTTCTACGGCCCGTAGGAGGCCCATGTTTAACTATAGTAAATATGTAGCCCATGGTTAATGTGGCCTAGTTTTAAAAAATAGGTTATTGCGGCCACTAGAAAACCGGGAAAAAGAACTGCACTGACTACAAGAAAACAAATAAACAAGACAATAATGAAGCAACTTACGCTAGGCTATCATGGCTATTACACATATTACATCCACTGGGCATCAAAGTTCGCCACTAGTGCAAATATAGGGAATAAAGCAGCATATAAACGCCGCAGCAAAACAAGTCCAGAACTGAAACCACTTCAGTAGAGCTCAAGAAACAATATCCTGGGTACCCATAATGCTGGCAAGATGCTTAGCAAGCTTATTAACTTTCTCTTGTTTGGCGCTTAAATCCTCCAGCACTTGCTATTGCACCAGAAAGTATGCATATGAATTCTGAAGGTACTTCCTCAGTCCTTCGGCTTCCTGTCGCATAACATATGATCGATGTCTTTCAACTTGAAGTTGAGACTCAAGAAGCTGAACTGATTCAGGCAGCGAGTTCGAAGAGCTGGTGCCAACAGTAGTAGCCAGTAACTCGAACACTACATCAAGATAGGACTTTGGGGTTGTCTCGATGTCTTCAATATAGCTTTTATCAGCTTTCTTGGAGACCAACATGGATGTCTCACTATCTTGAACCTTATCTACATTACTTCCTTTACCATTGCATAACGGGGTACTCTTCTCAAATATTTTATCCGCGTTCTAAAAGAGAAACAAACAAACACATCACAGGTTTACAATGTAGTATATGAAACTCATTTTGGTAAACCAGTTCAGTAGTAAGGTGGACAGGATAACAACATGAAACAAACATATATCTATGTAGTATGGTCACTGTATGGTCTATATCATTCTAGTCAGAATATAAGTGTGGGAAACTACACAACAATAACAACACTTGTAGTGTGCATGACATCAGAACATAACTGTTTATTCAATTGAAACTGAAATCAACATAGAGCAAGTTACAACAGCAAACACGTTAAAGAAACATGTTTAAAACATACCTGTTGCGCCGTTGGAGTTTTAATTGCATCCTTCTAATTTGAAATTAGTTGGTATGAGTAAATACAGTGATGCAAGAGCAAAGTAGTATGAACCATAGCTATGGAACCTGACCTGAGAACAATTCTTCTTCTGCTTTAAGCATTGACTTGGGGTTCGGAGTGGTGGTCCTCGTGCTTTGGGCACTGTAGTTTCCTTACTAACTGCTCGTGTTTGGGTGCTCTGTGGTGGAGACGGTGCTGTTTCAACGGGAACTGGGTTACTATCTGCTGGGGTTGGGGTTATAAGGGGTGTAGCTGGTTCTCTGTCCAACTGGGTAGGGGTATAATCTGCGTGAGTCTGGGTTATGTGTGGTGGGGCTGGTTCTTGGGCAAGTACAACTGTGGTTCTATCTCCATCGACAGGTAGCACGATCTTTTCTGAAGACCGTGTTTTTACTCCCACAGATACTGCCATCACCCCCTCCAATTGAAATAGCTGATAAACAAGAAAAGTAATTGAATGTATAGACATTGTAAGATAGACATGTGCAATGGATAGTAGGGAAGAAAACAGGGCATGAAATAATTCACATTTATGTTGTCTAACCAAACAGAATAGCAGGACATAATTTCACATATATGATGGCTAATTAAACAGGATAGCATGACACAATCTCACATGTATGATGGCTAACTAAACAGGATAGAATGACATACTTAAAAATATGATGACTATATAAACAGGATGACATGATATAACTATGCGATGTGTCTATTAAAGTGGTTGGCATGCCATAAATCACAAACATGCCGTCGATGGAAACATGATGGCATGATATAATTCACGGATAGAATGACATTTTCAAAATATGATGACTCTGTGAACAGGATGAGATGATATAACTATATTATGTCTTTAGAAAATGGGTTGGCATGCCATAATTCAGATACATGCTGTCTATGTAAACATCATGGCATGATATAATTCAAATATATGATTTATATACTAAGGAAGTGAGCAGAGGGCAATCGCATATATGATGTGTCAACTAAGGAGATGGCATTCAATATAGTGTATATGATGTAAAAACTAAGCATTGCAATACAACATATGCATGATATGAGTAATACAACCCTGCCAAGTTTGAGCATACACCTCAGGGGGATAATAGGACTGGTCATTTGCCTCTGAATCCTCCTCTGAAGAGCTATCTATAACCAGCAATATATCTACTTCAGCAGGTAGCATTGTCTGCTCTGAAGACCTTGTTTTCACTCCAGATTTCTCCATCACCAATTCAAATGGCTGATGCATAGGAAGAGCAGTTGAATATACAAACATTGTAGGCAAAAGCAATGAGAAATACAAAAAAAGGATGGCATGATATAATTCACATATATGACGCTTAGCTAAACAGCATGGCATTGCATAATTCACATATATAATGCCTTGCAACAAGATAGCATTGCATAATTCACATATATAATGTCTTGCAACAAGATGGCATTGCATAATTCACATATATGGTAATTAGACACTAAACAGGTGGCATTCACAAAAAGCATGTCTAGCCTAAGCAAATGGCATAGCAATGCAAGATACCATACGCACGATATGAGCAACATAATCCTGCCAAGTTAGAGCATGCACCTCGGGGGGGATAGGACTGGTCATCTGTCTCTGAATCCTCCTCTGAGGAGCTATTTGTAACCAACAAGACATGCGCTTTGTCAGATAGCATCGTCTGCTCTGAAGACCTTGTTTCCACTCCAGATTTTTCCGTGACCGTGTCGAATGGCTGATGCACAGGAAGAGTAATTGAATGTACTAAAATTCTTAACAAATTTAACACGTAATAAAAAAATGATGTCATGATATAATTCACATATAAGATGATTGGCTAACCAGGGTGGCATTGCAAAATTCACATATATAATGCCTGGCTAAACAAGATGGTATTGCATGATTCACATATAGGATAAAGAAACTAAACAGATGGCATTGACATAAAGCATGTCTAAACTAAGCAGATGACATCTTTGATGTATACAGTAAGCAATGCAAGGCACCATATGCATGATATTACCAACATCAGCATGCCAAGTTAGAGCGAAGACCTCATGGGGTAAATAGGAGTGGTCTTCTGCTTCCGAATCCCCCTCAGAATAGTTATCTTCCTCTTGATTACGATCCGAAATGGGTGGAGGGGGGCTGCCTTTGCGCCCACCATGGAGCGACGTCTGCATGAAATTTTATTGCCACACAAGGCTCGTCTCTTTTGCTCTACATGTTCAGTTCCATTGTGTACAATAACTGACATGCATAGGAATAAAACATAGTGAGATTATGTAAGGAGTGCATGCACAAATCCAGAGTGATGGTAGCAAACTGTGGATAGACCCAAAACCAGTGATAGCAGGCAGACAACAGCTTTAGTTAAAAAATATAGATAATGGCTCCTTTAATGTTTGTTTGCACCCAACCTGAAACTCATAGTAGACACCCGAGATTAACCAGATAGTAGACAGATATTACTGATTGCTGCCCCAATATGTACCCCACAACCATTTAAAAACTCAAGTTTCAGCATAAGTTTGGACCTGACTCGGAGTCTAATAGGTGAACACGATGATAAAGTAGCATGGCATCATATTAAGCGATGCATAACGTAAGCAGACACGAAAGAGTGCGGCCTCTCTTGCGGACCCATGTAGTCCTCAAGGTCATCCGCTCATTTGATGATGGTAATGCAGTTGTCATAGCTGCTGGCGGCGGGGGAGAAGATCTGAGGCGGCGAAAGACAGTCTGGAGAGCGGATCCCTGCTGTGGTGAACCCTTCCGTCGTTGGAGCAGCTGAGCTGGGGTGGAACACAGCACCGCAGGAGCAGGACAAACCACACAAGGTTTTCTTTGACACATATCTGTAATAGAAGTAATTGTGTAATGGCTTGTTTGAGTTTGAGGATTCTAACAATGCAGGGATAGGAAATAGACAGGAATATGATAGGAATGCACGTGCAAAACAGAGAATTTAAAAACACAGGATTTCTGCCAATCTGGGTGTTTGGTTCACAAGAATTGGAAGATCATAGGATGCAAAGAAGCATGCTGAGATCAAGTAAAACCACAAGAAAATGTACGGTTATAATGCTATTATGCTACTATCTCTTAGTCTTGTGCTTCATGAATAGGAATTTGAAAAGGAGGACAAGGGAAAATTAAAATTCCTACGGTTTTTCTTTCAAGGAGACACCAAAGGAAGAAATCATACAGTTCTCTTTTGCTCCATTCCTTTGCGCCAAATTCATGAAAAGTAGTACCATAGGAAACTTTCCAATCCTATGTTTTTCATTCACTTTTCCTTTCAAGCACTGGCGGTTCTAGTAGGCAAGCTTGAGCAAGGAAAAGCCTACACTAAAAAAATGTTTTTGTGCTACTTCTATTACTTTGGACCCCATGCCACTACCCTACTAGCTCAACTCCCAGGGCCATCGACAAATGCACAGCTCAAACGCGCAGAGATAAATAATGATGGCGTTCAAGAGAGTCCATCACGGATAGCTAAGTTGCCTGGTACCTCAATGCTTGTCATATAGTAGGATAAAATAATCGTATGTCCCGTTACTCTGTGTGCTCAGTGGACAATATATATAACATGTAGAGTAAAAAAGATATGCAACAAGTGTACAACCTCTTTGGCGAAGCCATGTCGATCTCAGCGTGATCGGGTTGGCCGGTGAAGATGCTCCGGCTGACTTGGCTATCGAAGGAGGGGAAGAAGATCTTAGGCGTCTGGAGATGGAGCCCGAGGTACTGCTCCGCTGTGATGGAGGGTTTCGTCGTTGGAGCAGCTCCGGTGAGTTGTACGACACTGAGGCTTAAGCAGGACAAGAGAGACAATGTTAACATGAGTGGAATTCTAATAGCATCTCCAATAGATGATGTAAAATACATAACCACAAAGTTCTAGATGTAAAATACATCAGCCGCTCATCTCTGAACTTAACTGACGAAACTGAATTTAACTGTCAAAACTGAACTTGACCATCGAAACTAAATTTTGCTGTCGAAAATGAATTTTACTGTCAAAACTGAACGCACTAGAGGTGAGGCTACACGTCAGTCGACTGACTTTTTCATCTTTGGTCAGTCGATTTTGCAGCCGTTGGATATGAAATCAAGGGCCTGCAGTTCATCTTCAACCTCCACCCCCTGAGCCGCAAGCCACCACCGGCCAAACAGCCGCTCGTGGCGGTGGTGCGCCGCCCTGCCCGCCCCGAAAACACTCCCCACTGCCGATCCGCCGCCGCCCCGGCCATCCCTCTAGCACCCCCCCCCCCCGTTCCGAGCTTTTTCTCTGGCGATCCCCACGCCACCGCCCCACCACCGCCGGCGACCATCGCCCCCGCCCTGAACCCTAAGATAGATAGTGGGGTACCTCTCCGGCAAGCCCCCTTCCCCGCTGCGGCTGGTTCTTCCTTAGCTCCGGCGAGCCCCCCCTGAAAATCGATTGACCCAAAAGTCGATTCAGTCGACTGAAGTTTAGCTAAATCGGAGCAGCATCGCAAGCAAGAGCAAGAGGGAGAGCAGTAGCAACAGCATACAAGGCAGGGGACCGAGAGCAAGAGCAGAGCAGCAGCACGAGTGAGAGCTAAAGCAGCAGCAGCTCCTACTTATGTGGACGTCGCCGCCGAGGGAGCGATGCCGTGGAGGAAGTGGCCGGCGACGCCGCCGTGGATGGAGTCGTGTCGTGTCAGCTCGGACCAAGCGCCGGCAGCACCATGAGATCGAATCAAGAAAAAATGCGGCGATTAGTGTACAACCTCTTTGGTGGCGCCAATTAGGCCGTAGCTTCATCCGAGGAAACAGTGATGATGATGCTCTTCCGATGGTGCAGGTGAAGACGGCGGTGTGGGAATGGAGGTGGCGCGAAAGACGACGGGAACATCGGCGCAGCTCCTTGGAGGTGGAGGACGGGGTGGCTGAACCGGCGGGACGACCAGATCGACGACGGATCCTCATCCAGTACGATGGATGAGGGACATCGAGGTGTTACTGTGGACGACGTCGTCGGGGAAGAGGCTTCGGCTGGGTGGCGGACGAAGGAGAGTATGGGGCTTCGCGAGTTTTCCCTGCCTTGGTGTACGAATGGGTGGGCGGATGGGATGGGAGTGAGGAACCATGGCTTAGGGACGCGCTTGTCCGAAATGTGGGGTAAGTTATGAAAGTACCCCCACCGATTTGAGGCGGTTCTTTTGGTTCAGGGGTATCACGGGCATTTCACGTGTCGGGATTTCACAGGAGGTGGGATTTTTCACGCGCGTTGCAATTTTGGAATAGCAAGGCGCTGGTTGAGATGGAGGGAGTTGTCGGAGCACAACGAGACAAAGATTTATCTTAAATATTTCGGGGTAACAAGGCGCGGGTTGAAGCGGCGGGAGTTTCGCAACACGATAGACAAAGACACTAGGTTGAAATTTTGGCATAACAAGGCGCGGCTTGAAATTTCGGGAGAACAAGCTTAACGTGTACCCAAAAAAAGACAATTTAGACTAGTATGAAATACTACATACAATGTGTTTAACACGCACAACACACACAGACACCATTTAGACTAGTAAGGTACACGTGCATTGCACATATGAGATTTGGCAACCAAATTATGAATAAATACCACATTATAGCATGTAAGCTTTGACTCATATATGCATGATGTAGATGTTCGTTTAATTCTTATAGTTCATTTCATTCAAAATCATCTAGTTTTTATAAGAAAGCTAATCTATTTTAAGTTCATGGAATTGTGCGTTGTAAGGCATAAAGTAAAAACAAATCATGTAGAAAAACATTTGGGCAATTCTGATACGGAAGATTCTAGAACAAAGAAGAAGTACTTGTATTTTGAGGTTTGTGCATTATGCTTAAGTTCAACCATAGAGTCTTCTAGATTGTACATGTGGCAAAATCTGGTGGAATCTAGATGATATCCAACGGCGAGTAGTGCTTAAATTTGCCAGCTCTGCACCATCAGATTGGCCTCATCCAAAAACCATCTTTCAAAATTAAAGTTATCCGCACACTATATAAAAAATATAAAATATATAATATATATAGGGGTATAGATGTAGATATGTGATGCGAAAGCCACCCATCATCTCCAATTAGAATAGTGTGTCCATGCACGGATGCAATGTGGCCAAATGATGTCTGCCATCGGTATCTCAAATTCAAACCAATCTGACCTTGTTCAATGTGTATACATTACAGCATGCTCGTTTCCAAACCACACCGCGCAGATCTCCGTTATATTCATGCATGCATGGGTTTCAAACATCATGATCTCTTATTCATATATACTAGTAAACATGCCCATGCGTTGCAACGGGAAAGAAAACACACGCCCAACACTACTCAAAACACACGGTGTCTGGATCCTCTATTTCAAACTGGTGCCCCACCCATGTAATTTCTTATCCTCCTCCCACCTTCGTCAGCAGCTGCGCTGTCAGCACCTGATCACAATGCGCCCGAACATGGTCAGTGCCAAGGCAACGAGTTCAGACACCACATGACGCACATGTCATTGAACCACACCAACACAATGGAATATTTAAATCTTTAAAACTATAATCTCATTGAGCTAGACATGAGGGCCAACCTCCATGAGCTACACCCTGCACCTAGTCCATATGTACACCGCCCTCATACCCTCCTTTCACTTTTGACTTAATGTTGCAGACTTGTTTCATCGGACCACCCTCATGCATCCCTTAAGGAAATGTCTTGTGCTTCACAATTGAGTAAACACCACATTTTGAGTCCTTCTTGTACCTCGGACCACTACGGGCGATCACATCTCGCCACCGAGCAGCAGGAGAGGTCGTCGGTGAGGGTTAACCCTTCCGAGCCGGCACCCTCGATCCACATCTAGCCATTCGTTCTGATCTGGTACGTCACCACCAACCCGATCAGTAGCAATAATAATAGCAAAATGGTTAAAATCTTGAAAGCAGTAAATCTGAGGGCTGTAGAGGTGGGCGGTGAGGGCTACATTAGCCATTTCTTCGCTTTCGATTCCGACTTGATGTGGGTAGTATTGTATGTTCACACTGATAACGTAAACATGATCAATTCATGTACACGAAAAAACTCAACGACTTGCATTACAGTTTTAGGAACTTGGAAATAGAAGCAAATAAAACTAAGAAATATAAAATGGTCAGGAATAGAGAGAGGACCACTTTTTCTTCGGTCATTCATCCTGTGTACGTGTGGATCTACATGTGTGTCGAATCTCTCGTTTATGGCGGCAATAATTGCTTCGGGTGCTTGCGTGAAGATTAGAGAAAGCGGCTCAATGATAAATGGATAATGCCACATTGCAGTCTTGTATGCTGATGTGTGTGGCCCATGAATACATTATTGTGGAAGTCATTATTGGGTTTCGTTATGGTCCTGGGGAATTTCACAGCAAACAAGTATGAATGACAGGCAGTGTAAAGCAGATGATTTCTTTAAGAAAAAGGAGACAGTCGTATGGAATAATATTGATGCAGAGAACAAAAAAATACTCCTTGGAATAATCAACAATGTAGCGAATGTAGGAGTATTTAGGAGAACAACTAGTGCAAACTGCACAATATGTGATAACTGATAAGTGTGTACATCAGAGCAGGATAATTAACAGAGATGGAATGTATAGCATGGACAATAACGTGAGAAAGGGCTAGACAAATAGTTGACAATAGCATAGACATTTTTTTGCTGTTTCACTCTTGTTTCAATCACTGCTGCTACTTGGTCCAAATAGTTTACATGATTGCTGACAGTTTTCAAATTATATAAACAAAAGAAGAAAAGGCTAGGATGTACATAAGGAAGACTGCATAATATGTATGAAAACAGTATGGATGCATAAAGAAAAATTATTCAAGAGAATATAAATTGGTATCTCTGGTCAACAACAGAAATATTTGACATGACTCTAAAATGGGCTGAAAGCACTCATAGGATATGTATGAGAAAAATTTTGTCGAAGTATATCTATAGTACTTTAGGCCTATATGTTCACTAGTACAGTACAATATAGTTTGGTCAAGTTAGGATCATGACATGGATGATATTGTCACAAAAAAGAAAGGAACAGAGAAAGAAAAGGCCAAGAAATTTCTATTACCTTGTAATTATGTGTGCTGCCTTTGTTATTTGATCCAAAGATTGTATATGAATGCTCACAATTTCAGAACTACGTGGAAAATAAAGAAAATGAAAGATGTTCAGCATATTTGCAACTGATGGCTTGGAAAAAGAAGAGGTGTATAAAGAAAGATGCAAGAAAGTGCAAAAGGAAAGAAGACCCGTGGCTATTAGTTTGTAAGCTCATAACAAAATAAAGTAAACAGATAATCTGGATCCATGGTTAGCCAATATATCTAGTCAAAGATCTAAAAAAACCAGTACCTTTGATATATTGTAGCATCAGTGGCGCTTGCTCAGAGTGCAGAACAGTGTGCTCTGGTTCATAGAAGATATCCATGAAAGAGTTAGAAAGACCTGGAACAATTTGGCTGATACAGATAGTAAGATGGTAACTGTGGTAGTAGATATGGATAGGTGTAGCCAGCCACATATATATCTATAAGATTGACAGGTACAAATGGGCTCAATCTGAAAGTCGTGTAAAGAGACCATCCAAAGAAATTAAGAAAACAGCCACGAGAATAAGAAAGAGATCCACCAAAATCCATAACCTAAATTGTTTACGCAGCGCTAAGAGACGATGAACTATTGTACCATCCTAACCAAAAGTTACTTAAGCAAACTTTGCAACCGAAATGAAGTTGTTGTACTGAAACTTTCAACATCTGCACTTCGTCCACAACAGGTTATCCTGCAACAAATAAGAATTCCAATTATTTAATAGAACGATATACAAAATAGAAGAGTTAAAAAGACCTATGTTGCAAAATGAGGAAGATTACCACTATAAGAATCCCAACTAATTAAAATTATACTCCCTCCGTCCCATAATATAAGAACGTTCTTACTATCTGTGTCAAAAACGTTCTTATATTATGGGACGGAGGGAGTAATAGGGAAGATATGTGTTGTAAAATGAGGAAGATATATATTCTGCCATGTTGGGCCAATACCTGTCAAACAGCTCAAGGCCACTTGTAATTTCACAATGCAACAAAATTATCATAAAGAGATGTTGTAACTGAAAAGGAGTAGCCCATAAAATAGCTACTTTGATTTTGGGTTCATAGGTGACCATAAGACTCTGTTTATTTATCGTTAATAAGATGGCTGGATGCATCAATTGATGCAGAGACTGTAGATTTTACATCTTTTTCCAAAAAAAACACAATAGCTACTTCGAAAATCTTGAACCATTATTTATCATCCCTGACTAAGCCCTGGGCTTGTCAACACGCGTCTTAGAAAGTGCCATAAAGGAAGCCATTATAACACCTCACATCCTCAAAGCAAGTGCACCTGTGACTACCAAGAGTAACATCCGATGGGATAAAAGCTCACCAGACATACATGGTAGATACAACCAATTCGACCGCCTAATTTTTGTTTCCTCCGTCTTCTAGTCCATACTCTGTCAGAACTATCCCAGGTCCACTCCGAAGGGAAATTCAAATATCTTAAACACCTAGCATCGTCATATTCTTGTAATTAGTGTTCTTATAGCGAGTATGTTCATAGGACAGTAGAGACAAACATGTTCGTATTAATTGACTTGTTAATTGACTCTCTATAACCCCTCACGAATTATACACAAATACAATCGACAAAATCTGGAGCAGACCCACAAGTAAGCTAGCTTAGGTTCTTGGCTTAGTGCTGAAGTGCATAGTACTGTGCTACATCACATTACAGGGAGATGATGATACCAGCAGGAGGAAACTGAGTATCCTGAACTGTAACAGAACAGCCCCATGACCGCAAACCGTCGATACATCAAGATCTTTATTTTACCATCTCTAAATAAATCTCTGAAGACACAAAAAGTTGAGGGACTGACTGAGGGCACAGTTAGCTACAACCAAGCTCTGTTATACTACATGAAGAAGAATAAAGCATGTGAGACTGGGTATCTCCATTGCCACTCTGCTCCACATTGGTTAGCCCAAACAGACTCCGGCCGATACTAAATGGCAGGGAGCGGCGAAGGTTTAAGCCACATCTAATCTGATCCACCCAACGATTTACTAAGTTTAATACTGGATTTACTTTTTCCAGTAAAATAGCTTCCTTGCTATGAATTATTGATCCAACAATCATACCGTAATCATCACTCATCATTATTGGTTTCACTCTTGTTTGTAAACTCTGCAGAAATATTAACCACATAATTCTTGCAAGACATAAAATTGCTTGGACTGAAAATCCTGGAACAATATAACTGTTATTTGGCCTCTAAAACTTTCACCACATAAAACAACTACTGTGAGAAGGAACACAGGCACCACAAGTTCAGCAAATTTTCCAGCCTCGACATGATCTCTATTGTATTGTCTCAGCCCATGATCTCTAGTGTATTTACCAACATCATGTCCAGCCACAGTGCATGGAAAGAATCAAACAGCACAGATAACAGCCTAGTGCTCAGTTACCATCTCTAAATAAATCTCTAAACACACAAAAGCTTGAGGGACTGACTAAGGGTACTCAGTTAGCTACAACCAATCTCAAGAAGAACGGGAAGGGAGAACAACAAGGCTGTTTTTGAGGGTGGTCGAGGCATCACATACCTCTGGTGTAGCCACCGTTGGCGATATTGGTTGGCTCGACAAACGTTCTTCTACCTCTGGCGAACTTGGTGCTTCTTCCTCCAGCGAACTCAAAGGCGAAATGATGCTTCTCTAGACCAAGAATTCTGGGATTTGATGTTTTTTCTGATGGAGATTCCGGCCAAGAACACTTCCTTCTTATAGCAGCGAACTCCAATCCGGGTCGGGACTCAATTGATTTATCTGTTGGAGAAGGACACGGGAGTAGGATGTGCGTCAGAGATTCAAATCGAACATGGGAGCAGGATGTCCGTCAGAGATTCTGAAGCCTACTACGGTGCAGGCCAGAGACGACTGGCAGTGGCAGACAACTCATAGTGGGCGTGCTCGCGGCCGGCGTTGGTGCATAGCGTACTCACCCTTCCTCCTCCGGGCATGCTCTCTCTTCACCAGCAGTGCGAGTGCTGAAGCCCAATCCACTCCGTTGTCGCCTCTGCTCCTACCTGATGCAAACACCTCCGCATCCATGGTCGATTTTCTCTCGTCGTCCTATCCTCCAGCCACCCCTTGAATATCCGACGCCCGTGCCTCCTTGCCTTCCCGTCGTCGTCTGCTCTGGCCGCCACTTCGCTAGCCGACGCGGTGCCTCATTGCCTTGGCCGCCTTTGCCTCCTCATGTTGGCCGACAACCAATGCCGCTGCTCCACCTCGACATGCGCCAGAAGCCGTGTTTGCCGCACACGCCCCAACGAGCGTCGCCCATCCTCCCGCGAGAGGCACGACGGCCGGACAAGCACCACCACGACCCCACCTCGCCGCGCCGTCTCCGCTGCATTCGCCCCGACGAACATCCTACATAGTCCCGGCGAGCGTCCTCCATCCTCCCTTGCGAGGCACGGCGGCCGCCGGCACACGACGGAATGGACGAAGCCATCGGCGCAGGACATAATGGATAAGACGAAGGGGAGGATTGCTGACTGAATTCAAATGACTATAGGGTCTTTTTTGTAAAATCGAAACATTTTTCCAGCGCCACTAAAACAGGGACCTTTTTGCAAAACTGCCACGACCATAGACGACCAGACACAATACATGGTTTATCTCAGCCGTCAATTGTTATAGTTGACATAAAATCAACGAATATTAAAGGGTGACATATGAAGAACTATGAAAGGCTCCGTCTTTTAATATTAGGTAAAGATTTGAATTCAATTTTACATTGATTATGACCTCATCTAGTATTTTACACCCTCACATTGGTCTTCTCTTTATAATTGTACCACTAACTTTCTCTCATGCATGTATGCACACACACTATCAGTCGGCATTATCCATCGCACACATGCAATATTTTTCTTCAAGTCGGTCTCCCATGAAGGCGCACACACACACACCGCCCTCTCCATCATATCGGGCATTCTTTATCTCTCACGTGCATGTGCAACGATCGATGTTCCTCTATGTGTGTGTATATAGCTAGGTCTTTCATAGTTTTCCACATAAACCGATCAATCTATATACCTAGTGAGGTCTCACCCTCTTTCCCACGTCCACATCATTCAATCTATACCTCTCTATATAGGATTACATATATAGCTAATACACCCACATTAATTATATATCCAACACCCCCCTCTCAACATCCATGCCTTCTGCTTCATCTCTCAGACACGCGCACAATGGCGAAGACAGGGGCAGCAAGGGCCCTGCCCCCCCCCCCAACATCACAATATATCGAGGCTAATATGAATGTGATCGTTAGACAATTGCTGGTAAAATGGTTTACGTTGATGAATTGGCCCTCCTCGTAAAGGATTAGCAATGCATGGCCCCCTAGCTCATGGGACATTTTTCATGGCTCTGCCACTGCGCAACAGCGCACGTTCTCGCCCCCTCTCTCTAAATATCGATCTCGCAGTTGTGCACTCTTTCATAGTCTCCCTCCACTCGGCCCCTCGCACCATCTTCTAGCCCCACACAGGATTTTGCCACATGTACAATCTAGCAGACTCGATGGTTGAACTTAAGCATAATGCACAAATACCAAAGTAATAGTGATTCTCCTTTGTTCTAGAATCTTCCGATTAATAACTGCCCAAACTTTTTTTCTAGTTGAATTGCCATTATTTGTTTTTTACTTTATGCTTTACAACACACAATTCCATGAATCATAAAATAGATTAAGGGCTTGTTTGATTCAAAGGATTCTCAAAGGAATTTTGGAGGATTCTAATCCTTAGGAATTTTTTCTATCTTGGTTGTTTCATTCGTAGTAAACCATAGGAATTTTTCCATATGATTCATTTGCACTAGATTTCATAGGAAACATCCCATCCACTCAAATCTCTTTGAAAAAATTCTGCGTTTTTTCTATGCACAATCAAACACTCATACAATCCTGTAGGATTCAAGATGACATTCCACTCTAATTCCATGTTCTTCCTATTCCCGCGTTTTGGAAATCTACGAATCGAAGAGGCCCTAGGTTTTTCATAAAAAACTAATTGATTTTGAATGAGATGAACTATAAGAATTAAACGAAGGTCTACATCAGGCATATATGACTTAGATCTTATATGCTATAGTGCGGTATTTTCATAATTTGGTTGCAAAATATGACGCGTGCAATGCATGTGTACCTTACTAGTACTTCGAGTATGTGCAAAACACAATGGCACGCTACATAGTGTCTCTCTTACAGTTCATGAAGCCACGTGGCACATGTGGAGGCGTTGTCGCGACACCCTTGTGTGGATTGATCACAGTGACGTGCTGCTGGTTCTAGAAGAATATACTCGTCCTCCCTGAGCCACACTGGCGGTACATGCACGAAGAGAAGATGTGCACACATGCCAGGCACACACTCATTCCCTCGCACACACACGCAGGTACATGGGCTGACGCAATTTTGTACCAAAATCCACCCCATGTGATAATTTGACGTGTGTAAAGTCCTTCACTTCATTGATGGTCAATTAATACAGCGCATGCAAATTGAGTGGACGTGAGGGCGGAAGAAAACATTACTACTTCACTGCGCCCATGCGAGTAGTTAAGTCATGGGTTGCTATTAGTACTCCCATTGGTCTCCTTTGTATTTTGTGCTAATTTTTAATAGTAACATAATATTTACGCATCTGAGCAGTGTAGTCTACTTGAAATTTATGTTCCACTAAATTTATTGGAAGCCGTTTCGGGCCTCGAAACCAAAACCCATCAATTTATCTTTACCTTGTTCCCATCACATTTGAAAGTACTTACAATTAAGTGCAAGCCTGCTCACACCTATTAGTATGTACCAAACCTGAACGTGTTCCTACTATGCAGGTATTAGTACTAGTGCTAGTACTTAGGTTATAAAAAGGGGAACTACCTAACCGAAAATTACTCTACCTTTCCTCCTCATAAGTGCTTCTTCTTCGTCCGTCCTTGCCATGTCTGGTGCGCAGAGCTCTAGGTCGAGAACTACTCGTGACAAGGGAGCGGCAACCAAGGCTGTGGAAAAAAGAGAGGGCTTGCTGCCACGCAGAGACCTTGAAAGATCTCTCATGGGCTGGCGATGGCTCCAAGGAGCGCCCTAGCCGTGGAGGCGAACATGCCGAGGTGGTGGCGCTGGAGTCGTTATCCCTCGACGGCATGCCCGATCAGCTCAATAAGCACCTCAATAAGCAAAAGGAGTTCATCCACGGCTTGGTGGCGCTGCTGAAGGAGAGCCTCGACGACATGCACGCTGAGCTCAATAAGCAGGGGGAGTTGACCGCCGGCTTGGTGATGCTGCTCAAGAAGAGCATTTCCTCAGAGAAGAAGGCGACTAGAGAAATCCCGCAACTTCAGGAGGACAAGGCGAAGCTCTGCCACGAGCTCGACCTGCTGAAGGAGAAGAACGCCGGCTTTAAGAAGCTGCATGAGAGTAGTAGTTCCTCAATGAAGATGTTGCAGGCCCTCGTCATGGAACAGAAGGAGGAGTTGGCAAAGCTCCGCATCGAGCACCCGGCTGCTGTCAAGGTACGTAATGCGGTCATGGAACAGATGATGAAGGCTCGCGTCGAGAAATCCCGCGTCACGGACAGAATGAAGAAGATGGCGAAGGAGACGCGCAAGGAGATGGTGGTCGTGGAGGCGATGAAGAAGCAGTTACGACTCCGCGGCGAATTAGATCATTTGGGTGATAATCTTCCTTCTTCTTTTTCTCCTGTGTTTCTTCTTTTGCTTCGGGTGTTTCGCCGCACGTGTCACGTTTTCTGCGAGGCATGAATAGAACAATGCTAACAATGAGATGACTAGCAAATTAGATCATTTTTATCGCCATATGGCACTAGGCTGCCGTGTTTCGTGCTCCTCCGTCGTACTAGTACTACTCCAGTGGAAAACTTGAGTATACCGCATGGTTCTTTGCTCCTCCTCAGGTCATCGGCACATTTATACGAGCAGTCAAATCACAAGGCCCCGCCTTCCAGCAGTAATGAGCCGTCAAATCACAAAGGCCCTCGCCTCTCGTGAAAAGGACCAAGCTAGACTGCCCCGCCCTCTAGCCATTTAAAAAATGTATACATTTGTACATTAGTAGTATCGATGGATTGCGCCATGGAGCAAAACTAACAAGATGAAATTAAATAATAAAAAGTGGTACAATAGAGAGTGCTCGTCGCCAAATTATGCATGTACTATATGACACTACCCACTATGAAGGTACTAGTAACATAGACTAGTAACTAGTCTATGTTACTCTCCACTATGACCAGCCAAAGTCGAGGCGCGGATACCAACGAGGGCCTGGTTGTGTCTATACTTGGACAACTCACCCGACTGCATGCGCACCAGGGAGACGAAGCTCGTGTCATGTTGGTGACGTGTGCGGCCCGCACATTAACCAAAACCTCACGCCTCCATCTTAGCCTCCGCGTTTTAAACTTCTCAATCTCAAGGCCAAGGAGCAACGTGAAACCTATGATAGAGCCAATCGGATGGTTGAGAACACTACAATTCATAGCTACAGATGCGTGTGTGAGAGAGGACGAGTGCATGCGTGAACCTCTTCTCATAGTACAAGTGTATGTGGGTGGCATCGACCTAGGGAGAAGTGATGGTGCGTGTGAGATGTCCCGAGAGATAGGTGTAATGCGTCTGAAAAAAGACTAGTCTATAGCTCGCCACGAGGCTATTCCTGTCGAACGCCAAGCGTAAGATATGTATCTGACGGTGCCAGTTTTTGCACGTACACAGCAGTAGAAAAAGAACTATTACCATGGCATATGCTACACCACGGCCAATAAAACGTGCCGACGTTACGCCATTCGGGAATAGTGCCGCACTTCAAAAATAGAACTGTCAATAAATTTTGAGCGCATCTCATCACATGCCAAATTACTACTACCATGATATATTTAATTGCAAACCTGTTCACACCAATCACAACCTAAATGGTTTCCCACTTAGGAGCGTATTAGTAGTACTCGGTTATAAATACTACTATGCTAAGATGACTACACATTCCTCCTCAACTCCTCATCCACAAAAAACAATCAAGTCAATCAAGCCATAGCCAGCATGAGTTCTGGGTCAAGAGATTTCCACCAGGGAGAGGTGAGCATGGAAGAGGAAGCATGAGAGATGTCCCGCCTCGCCGCCAAAGTAGCCGACATGTCCAGCCCCGCAGCAGTAGCAGCACAGAGGTCCCGCTGCGCCATCGATGTAGCAGACTGGTCCGGCCACACCGCGGAAGCAACAGAGATGTCCTGTCGCGCCGCGGCGGCCTGGGAAAATTTCTCGCGGGCAGGCGAGGACTCTTACAGGCGCATGCATGCGATGGTCCATAGCCATATGGATCAGATCTCCGGCTGGGCGATGTTGCAGGACGAGGCTACCAGTGTCATCCGACAACTAGTGGAGGGCAATGCGAATCTCCGGGGCGAGCCCGACCTGCTAAGGGTGAAGATCGCCGAAAGGGCAAAGAAGGAGGAGGAGACCGCTGCCTTGTTGCAGAGGATGGGCGTCATCATCTAGAAACTTATGGACGAGAATGCCATGCTCCGCATCGAGCGCAACAGGCTGGTGGAGGAATCCATGGATGCTGCCAATCAGCGTATTAAGGACATGAAACTGATGAAAGAGATCATCGCCCGCCGCGAGAACTAGTCTCCGTGACCTGCAACGCATAAAGAAAGTAGAGATCAACGAGCCAGGTCGTTGTATGCGTCTTCCTTCTTCTTTTGCCCTTGTGTATTTGGGGCGTAGCCGCATGTGGGTTTTTTAATTATCTTCCTAATTATGTAAAAAATTATTATCCACTCTCGTCGTCCTTATATATATACATCTACGTCGTGCGTTTGACTCTCCCTAGTAATCGCTCTATCCAAGCTTTGAGAGTTTTGACTACGACGGTTGCCGATCACCGCCTGCTGCTGGGTAAGAACTGGTAAGAATTTGAGATTTTCTTGATGGATTTGTGACACCCACCACCACCTCTTGTTAGTAGTATGTAGGATCATATTCCTGTGTGTTTCTATTGCTGCTAACCATGGCAGGATCACAAGCCGACGAGACTGACTGGGAGAACATGATGAATAAGGAGTTGCATGATAAATTTCAGCAAATGATGAGTGGACAGGTGCAAGATGTGCTAAATAGATTTGAAGAGGCCATGGAGAAGATAGATGGCATGGAGAAGACGTTCGAAACAAAGCTCGATAACAAGTTTAATGAATTGCTCGCGCGTCTTCCACCACCACCACCGGCTGCGCATAACACACCCCTACAACAACAACAACAACAACAACAACAGCAACAACAACAACAACAACAACAACAACAACAACAACAACAACAATAACAACAACAACAACAACAACAACAACAACAACAACAACAACAACAACAACAACAACAACAACAACAACAACAACAACAACAACAACAACAACAACAACAACAACAACAACAACAATAACAACAACAATGACTACCTCCATGTTGCGAAACAGCCCTCCACCGAGCGAGCCGTCTCCCTCTTGCACCTGGCCAAATTGTTGGTGCTGCTGTTGATACTTCTGTGGCTCCTGCTGCTGATGCGGAGGATGATGATTTTGCGGTAGATTACGAGGATGAGGTTGATCAAAATCTGATGAGGACATCAATACAATTGTTACACCCACAGCCCCTGCTGCTATACATACTGGACCAATTACTAGAGCTCGTGCACGCCAACTAAATTACCAGGTACTTTCGTTTCTTGGTAATGATTCTAATGTTCATGAGAATATGATGCTGCCTAAATTGGATACATTTGTTTTGCTTACAAATGAAGGGCCTAGCTTGGAGAAGGATGAACATTGGAGCAAGAACAAGCATGGAGATGATGGCATGCGCAAGGGGAACAAGAACAGAGTTACAAATGATGATTTCAGAACTTTGAAGCCACCATAATGGGTGCATGAAGCCTTGGACGAAATATACAAGATGCCACTTCATAAATTTCGTCCCGAGGCTATTTTAGGTGCTGCGTCACCTTATTATTGGGCCAGGCCCATGTAATTTCGAAATACATAAGTATAGGCTATTTTTAGAGTCCGTATGTGTGGGGAAACAAGAGATAGGGTTGATTTCGGACCCCTCCACCAAGGGCCACGAAATTCCCCCCTCTTCCTCCATATATACAGCCCTTAGGGCATCGTTTAGACTTTGGGTTTTGTTTAGATTAAAAGTTCGCCATAGCTGCAACTTCGCGTACTTCGTTTGTGTTCAACGACCAGACAAAGGCGTCACAGAACCCCACCTTGATCAATAAAGCTTTCATCTTATATTCGCAATATCCAGATTGCAATCTCAGTTTCTTGCTTGTTCTTCGTTTGCTCGCAGGAAACAGACCCTCGTGGTCAGGTTGATCGTGCTCCGGCGTGGTCAATAACCTCTCGGAGTTGGTTTAGCGATTGCTAAGGCGCGACGTCCTCGCACGTTCGTAGTCGGATCGTCAAAGTCGACTTCCACCAAAGCGAAATCCACCATCTCATCGAAAGACGGGACACCTTTGCCTCTATCAAGTGGTATCAGATTTCCAGGTTGCTCGGTGAGATTTTACAGTTTTTCGTAGTTTAGATCGAGTCTGTTCTTCATACCTATAGTCCACGAAAAAGCCACAAAAAAAATTTAGGGTTAGTTCATCATATCCGAACCAATCTGAGCCTTGCATAATCTTTTTAGGGTTTTGCTTTGTTGAATTTGTGGTTGCATCGTCGTGTCTAGTTGCTGGTCTTAGAGTCTAGTCTTTTAGAGTTTCGAGTTCTGGTCATAAGTTGTCACGCCGCCGCCGCACCATCATCATCGCCCCTGCCATCTACCACCACCGCTCCGAATCCGTATCCATATACCACCACCAATCCGTGTCCATATACAACCACCGATCCATATCCAAATACTACCACCGCTGCCATATACCACCACCATATATCCACCACCAATCCGAGTTCCTTGCTTATTAGGTTTGTTTTCGGGATCAATCTAGATTCCGATTCGTGTTTCCTTGCCGGAGTAGGTTTCGGAAAAAAAAAAAGAGTCGGGTAGCCACGCTCCGTTTAGGCCCAAAATTTTTCGAAAACGCATTTTTCGAAAAAATTTCTGGCTATCCTATTTTTAGGTGTTTCTGAGTGTTTTGAGACAGGTGCCATTATAGGAAGTTTTTTTTGACCCGTTTCCAGTTTTTGGGTCCGGGCAGTCGAAAAAAAAAAAAAATTGGCCAAAAAAAATTTCGTGCCCATCCTGTCCGTTTGAGCTAGGAAGAGTTTTGAGACACTCGCCATTATAGTGATTTTTCGCAAAAAAAAAAGCAGCGCAAAAAAAAAGAGCAAAAAAAAAAAGAGCGAAAAAAAAAATTCAGAGTGTGCTTTTCCCTTGTTTACGTGCCGCGCCGTGATTTTGTTGGTGTTCTAGGCTCGCGTCTCTAGCACAGTCTAGCCTAGGACCAGCACAGTACCGTCGTTGAGCGTTTATTCAACTTTGCATCTCTGAATTGATTATTGCTGACCCTTTTTGCTACCATACTATAAGCCTTCCCAGCTCCACATACATCTACGTCGTGTGTTCGACTCTCCCTGGTAATCGCTCTATCCAAGCTTTGAGAGTTTTTGACTACAACGGTTGCCGATCACCGCCTGCTGCTGGGTAAGAACTGGTAAGAATTTGAGATTTGCTTGACGGATTTGTGATACACCACCACCACTTCTTAATAGTCTGTAGGATCATATTCTTGTGTGTTTCTATTGCTGCTAACCATGCCAGGATCACAAGCCGACGAGATTGACTGGGAGAATTTATCGAACAAGGAGCTTCATGATAAGTTTCAGCAAATGATGACTGAACAGGTGCAAGATGTGCTGAACAATTTTGAAGAGGCCATGGAGAAGATCACTGGCCTTGAGAAGACGTTCGAAACAAAGCTCGATAACAGATTTAATGAATTGCTCGCGCGTCTTCCACCACCACCACCCGCTGCACCTAACGCACCTCTCCAACAACAACAACAACGACTACCTCCACGTCGCGAAGCAGACCTTCGCCGAGCGAGCCGTGTTCCTCTTGCATTTGGCCAAACTGTTGGTGCTGCTGTTGATACTTCTGTGGCTCCTGCTACTGCTGTTGCTGGTACCCAGGAGGATGATGAGTATGCGGGCGATTATGAGGATGAGGTTGATCAAAATCAGATCTACGAGCAGCCACCAGCACCACCACCAGCAGGTCGACCTCAGGTATATATTCGTCATGGTAGGCCTGCACCACCACCTCAGGTACACGATGATGTCCATATTCCTAAACTGAAATTGAATATTCCACCATTTGAGGGTAGATATGTTCCTGATATATATCTTACTTGGGAGTTAGAAACTGAACAACGATTTACATGTTTACAATATCCTGAGGAGAGACGAGTTGCTGCTGCTGTTTGTGCTTTCACTAGTTTTGCATGTGTATGGTGGTCTGAACATTGTAGATTATATCCTATTCCAACTACTTGGGCTGCTTTGAAAACTGCTATGCGTACGCGTTGGGTTCCACCATATTATCAACGTGAATTGCTTCAAAAATTGCAGCGTTTAAGACAAGGAAAAAATTCTGTAGAAGAATATTATCAGGAATTACAAACTGGCATGATTAGATGTGGTATAGTTGAGGAGAATGAAGCTATGCTTGCACGTTTTCTGGGTGGATTAAATAGAGAGATTCAGACCATTCTAGACTATAAGGAGTATACTAATATCACTCGTTTATTCCATCTTGCTTGTAAAGCTGAACGTGAAGTGCAGGATCGACAAGCATTGGGGCGAACTAACTTTTCTGCAGGCCGACCTTCATCATGGACACCACGTGCATCTTCTACTTCAACTGCACCAGCACCTCCATCCGGTGCCACCTCCAGCCGTGATACAAGAAAACAGGCACAACCACCATTATCTGCCAAGAGCGCACCTGCGGGGCCTGCACAGCGTTCTTCTTCTTCCATGGCATCAACAGGGCACACAAGTGATATTATTTGTCATCGTTGTAAGGGAGGAGGTCATTATGCGAGAGAATGCAAATCTCCGCGTGTGATGATTGCTACCGCGGATGGTGGATATGAGTCCGCTAGTGACTATGATGAGGAGACTTTGGCTCTTATTACACGTGAAGAACATGGTGGAGATGATTCTGATCATGAGACGCAATACATGGCTCCTGAAGACGCTGACAGGTATGAATGTTTAGTTGCTCAACGTGTTTTGAGTGTGCAGGTCACACAAGCTGAGCAAAATCAGAGGCACAATTTGTTCCATACCAAGGGAGTTGTGAAGGAACGTTCTGTGCGCGTCATCATAGACGAAGGGAGCTGCAACAACTTGGCTAGCATGGAGATGGTCGAGAAGCTTTCTCTCACCACAAGACCACATCCACATCCTTACTACATCCAATGGTTCAACAACAGCGGCAAGGTTAAGGTAACACGTACTGTTCGTGTGCATTTTAGTATATCTACATATGCTGATTATGTTGATTGTGATGTGGTACCTATGCAAGCATGTTCCTTATTACTTGGTAGACCATGGCAATTTGATAAAAATTCTGTACACCATGGTAGAAACAATCACTATACTCTTGTTCATAAGGATAAAAATATTACTTTGCTTCCTATGACTCCTGATTCCATTTTGAAAGATGATATTAATAGAGCTAATAAAGCAAAACAGGAGACGAATAAGAGTGAAAATCAGATTGTGGCAAAAGAATTTGAGCAACAAATGAAGTCTAATAGTAAACCATCTAGTGTTGCTTCTGAAATTAAATTGAAAAGTGCATGTTTATTTGCCACCAAATCTGATATTGATGAGCTAGATTTCAGCAAATCTGTTTGCTATGCTTTTGTGTGCAAAGAGGCATTATTTTCATTCGAGGACGTGCCTTCCTCTTTGCCTCCTGCTGTCACTAACATTTTGCAGGAGTTCGCTGACGTCTTTCCACAAGACGTGCCACCGGGATTACCGCCTATTCGAGGGATTGAGCATCAGATTGACTTAATTCCCGGTGCTTCACTGCCAAACCGTGCACCATACCGTACCAATCCAGAGGAGACGAAGGAGATTATGCGCCAAGTACAAGAGCTTCTCGACAAAGGTTATATACGCGAATCCCTTAGTCCTTGTGCTGTTCCTATTATTCTAGTGCCGAAAAAGGATGGTACATCACGTATGTGTGTTGATTGTAGAGGCATTAATAATATTACTATTCGTTATCGTCATCCTATTCCTAGGCTAGATGATATGCTTGATGAATTGAGTGGCTCTACAATATTCTCCAAAGTTGATTTGCGTAGTGGCTACCATCAAATTCGTATGAAATTGGGAGATGAATGGAAAACAGCATTTAAAACTAAGTTTGGATTATATGAGTGGTTAGTCATGCCTTTTGGGTTAACTAATGCACCTAGTACTTTCATGAGATTAATGAACGAAGTTTTACGTGCTTTCATTGGACGATTTGTGGTAGTTTACTTTGATGACATACTGATTTATAGCAGATCTTTGGAAGAACATTTGGAACATTTACGTGCTGTTTTTATTGCTCTACGTGATGCACGTTTGTTTGGTAACCTTGGGAAGTGCACCTTTTGCACCGACCGAGTATCTTTTCTTGGCTATGTTGTTACTCCACAGGGAATTGAAGTTGACAAAGCCAAGATTGAAGCTATTGAGAGTTGGCCGCAGCCCAAAACGGTCACACAAGTGAGGAGTTTTCTTGGCCTCGCTGGATTCTATAGGCGTTTTGTGAGAGATTTCAGCACCATTGCTGCACCTCTCAACGAGCTTACAAAGAAGGATGTGCCTTTTGTTTGGGGTACCGCACAGGAAGAAGCCTTCACGGTATTGAAAGATAAGTTGACACATGCTCCTTTACTCCAACTTCCTGATTTTAATAAGACTTTTGAGCTTGAATGTGAGGCTAGTGGAATTGGATTAGGAGGTGTGTTATTACAAGATGGCAAACCTGTTGCATACTTTTCTGAAAAATTGAGTGGGCCTAGTCTGAATTATTCTACTTATGATAAAGAATTATATGCTCTTGTTCGGACTTTAGAAACATGGCAACATTATTTATGGCCCAAAGAATTTGTTATACATTCTGATCATGAATCTTTGAAACATATTAAAAGTCAAGCTAAACTGAATCGTAGACATGCTAAATGGGTTGAATTCATTGAGACTTTCCCTTATGTCATTAAACACAAGAAGGGAAAAGAAAATGTTATTGCTGATGCATTGTCTCGTCGCTATACTATGCTTTCACAACTTGACTTCAAAATATTTGGTTTGGAGACCATCAAAGATCAATATGTGCATGATGCTGATTTTAAAGATGTAATGCAGAATTGTAAAGAAGGAAGAATGTGGAACAAGTTTGTCGTTAACGATGGATTTGTGTTTCGTGCTAACAAGCTATGCATTCCAGCTAGCTCCGTTCGTCTTTTGTTGTTGCAGGAGGCGCATGGAGGAGGATTAATGGGACACTTTGGCGTGAAGAAGACGGAGGACGTACTTGCTACACATTTCTTTTGGCCAAAGATGAGACGGGATGTTGAGCGTTTTATTGCTCGATGCACTACATGTCAAAAAGCTAAGTCACGACTCAATCCTCATGGTTTATATATGCCTTTGCCTGTACCTAGTGTTCCTTGGGAGGATATATCTATGGACTTTGTTTTAGGTTTACCTCGAACAAAGAAGGGGAGGGATAGCATATTTGTTGTCGTGGATAGATTCTCGAAAATGGCACACTTTATACCATGTCATAAAAGCGATGATGCTGTTAATGTTGCTGATTTGTTCTTTCGTGAAATTATTCGCTTGCATGGTGTGCCAAATACTATTGTTTCAGATCGTGATACTAAATTTCTTAGCCACTTTTGGAGATGTTTATGGGCTAAGTTGGGGACTAAACTGCTTTTTAGTACTACTTGTCACCCCCAAACTGATGGACAAACTGAAGTAGTCAATAGAACGTTGTCTACTATGCTTAGGGCTGTTTTGAAGAATAATAAGAAAATGTGGGAGGAATGCTTGCCTCATATTGAATTTGCTTATAATCGTTCATTGCATTCTACTACTAAGATGTGCCCTTTCGAAGTTGTGTATGGTTTCCTACCTCGTGCACCTATTGATTTGTTGCCTCTTCCATCTTCGGAGAAGGTTAATTTTGATGCTAAACAACGTGCTGAATTGATTTTAAAAATGCATGAGTTAACTAAGGAAAACATTGAGCGTATGAATGCTAAATATAAACTTGCTGGAGATAAGGGTAGAAAACATGTTGTGTTTGCACCTGGAGATCTTGTTTGGTTACATTTGCGTAAGGATAGATTTCCTGATTTGCGCAAATCAAAGCTAATGCCACGTGCTGATGGTCCCTTTAAGGTGTTAGAGAAAATAAATGATAATGCATATAAACTTGAGCTGCCTGCAGATTTTGGGGTTAGTCCCACTTTTAACATTGCAGATTTGAAGCCTTATTTGGATGAGGAAGATGAACTTCCGTCGAGGACGACTTCATTTCAAGAAGGGGAGGATGATGAGGACATCAATACAATTGTTACACCCACAGCCCCTGCTGCTATACATACTGGACCAATTACTAGAGCTCGTGCACGCCAACTAAATTACCAGGTACTTTCGTTTCTTGGTAATGATTCTAATGTTCATGAGAATATGATGCTGCCTAAATTGGATACATTTGTTTTGCTTACAAATGAAGGGCCTAGCTTGGAGAAGGATGAACATTGGAGCAAGAACAAGCATGGAGATGATGGCATGCGCAAGGGGAACAAGAACGGAGTTACAAATGATGATTTCAGAACTTTGAAGCCACCATAATGGGTGCATGAAGCCTTGGACGAAATATACAAGATGCCACTTCATAAATTTCGTCCCGAGGCTATTTTAGGTGCTGCGTCACCTTATTATTGGGCCAGGCCCATGTAATTTCGAAATACATAAGTATAGGCTATTTTTAGAGTCCGTATGTGTGGGGAAACAAGAGATAGGGTTGATTTCGGACCCCTCCACCAAGGGCCACGAAATTCCCCCCTCTTCCTCCATATATACAGCCCTTAGGGCATCGTTTAGACTTTGGGTTTTGTTTAGATTAAAAGTTCGCCATAGCTGCAACTTCGCGTACTTCGTTTGTGTTCAACGACCAGACAAAGGCGTCACAGAACCCCACCTTGATCAATAAAGCTTTCATCTTATATTCGCAATATCCAGATTGCAATCTCAGTTTCTTGCTTGTTCTTCGTTTGCTCGCAGGAAACAGACCCTCGTGGTCAGGTTGATCGTGCTCCGGCGTGGTCAATAACCTCTCGGAGTTGGTTTAGCGATTGCTAAGGCGCGACGTCCTCGCACGTTCGTAGTCGGATCGTCAAAGTCGACTTCCACCAAAGCGAAATCCACCATCTCATCGAAAGACGGGACACCTTTGCCTCTATCAAAATCAGAACTACGTGCAACCACCAGCACCGCAACCATGAGGTCGTCCACATGCAAATAATGGCAATGGTAGGGCTCCCCCTCAGGTACAAGATCATGACCATCTCCCTAAACTAAAATTGAATATTCCACCATTTGAGGGTAGATATGTTCCTGATATATATCTTACTTGGGAGTTAGAAACTGAACAACGATTTACATGTTTACAATATCCCGAGGAGAGACGTGTTCCTGCTGCTGTTTGTGCTTTCACTAGTTTTGCATGTGTTTGGTGGTCTGAGCATTGTAGATTATATCCTATTCTAGCTACTTGGGCTGCTTTGAAAACTGCTATGCATACTCGTTGGGTTCCACCATATTATCAACGTGAATTACTTCAAAAATTGCAGCATTTAAGACAAGGAAAAAATTCTGCAGAAGAATATTATCACGAATTACAAAATGGCATGATTAGATGTGGTATTGTTGAGGAGAATGAAGCTATGCTTGCACGTTTTATGGGTGGATTAAATAGAGAGATTCAGACCATTCTAGAGTATAAGGAGTATACTAATATCACTCGTTTATTCCATCTTGCTTGTAAAGCTGAACGTGAAGTGCAGGATCAACAGGCATTGGCGCGAACTAACTTTTCTGCAGGTCGATCTTCATCATGGACACCATGTGCATCCTCTGCTTCCATTGCACTAGCATCTCCATCAGGTGCCACCTCTAGCCGTGATACAAGAAAGCAGGCACAACCACCACTATCTGCCAAGAGCACACCTGCTGGGCCTACGCAGAGCTCTTCTTCTTCCAAGGCATCAACAGGGCACACAAGTGATATTATTTGTCGTTGTTGTAAGGGAAGAGGACATTTTGCGAGAGAATGCAAATCTCATAGTGTGATGATTGCTACTAAGGATGGTGGGTATGAGTCCTCTAGTGATTATGATGAGGAGACTTTGGCTCTTATTACACGTGAAGAACACGGTGGAGATGATTCTGATCATGAGACACAATACATGGCTCCTGAAGATGATGACAGGTATGAATGTTTAGTTGCTCAACGTGTTTTGAGTGTGCAGGTCACACAAGCTGAGCAAAATCAGAGGCATAATTTTTTCCATACAAAGGGAGTTGTGAAGGAACGTTCTATTCGTATCATCATAGATGGAGGGAGCTGCAACAACTTGGCTCGCATGGAGATGGTGGAGAAGCTATCTCTCACCACAAGACCACATCCACATCCTTACTACATCCAATGGTTCAACAACAGCGGCAAGGTTAAGGTAACACGTACTGTTCATGTGCATTTTAGTATCTCTACATATGCTGATTATGTTGATTGTGATGTGGTACCTATGCAAACATGTTCCTTATTACTTGGTAGACCATGGCAATTTGATAAACAAATTGTACACCATGGTAGAAACAATCAGTATAATCTTGTTCATAAGGACAAAAAAATTACTTTTCTTCCTATGACTCCTGATTCCATTTTGAAAGAGGATATTAATAGAGCTAATAAAGCAAAATAGGAGAAAAATAAGAGTGAAAATCAGATTGTGGCAAAAGAATTTGAGCAACAAATGAAGCCTAATAATAAACCATCTAGTGTTGCTTCTGAAATTAAATTGAAAAGTGCATGTTTACTTGCCACCAAATCTGATATTGATGATCTAGATTTTAGCAAATCTGTTTGCTATGCTTTTGTGTGCAAAGAGGCATTATTTTCATTCGAGGACGTGCCTTCCTCTTTGCCTCCTGCTGTCACTAACATTTTGTAGGAGTTCGCTGACGTCTTTCCACAAGACGTGCCACTGGGATTACCACCTATTCGAGGGATTGAGCATCAAATTGACGTAATTCCCAGTGCATCATTACCCAACCGTGTGCCATACCGTACCAATCCAGAGGAGACGAAGGAGATTATGTGTCAAGTATAGGAGCTGCTCGACAAAGGTTATATACGGGAATCCCTTAGTCCTTGTACTGTTCCTATCATTTTAGTGCCGAAAAAGGACGGTACGTCGCGTATGTGTGTTGATTGTAGAGGCATTAATAATATTACTATTCGTTATCGTCATCCTATTACTAGGCTAGACGACATGCTTGATGAATTGAGTGGCTCTACAATATTCTCCAAAGTTGATTTGCGTAGTGGATACCATCAAATTTGATTGAAATTGGGAGATGAATGGAAAACAACATTTAAAACTAAGTTTGGATTATATGAGTGGTTAGTCATGCCTTTTGGGTTAACTAATGCACCTAGTACTTTCATGAGGTTAATGAACGAAGTTTTACGTACTTTCATTGGACGATTTGTGGTAGTCTATTTTGATGATATACAGATTTATAGTAAATCTTTGGAGGAACATTTGGAACATTTACGTGTTGTTTTTATTGCTCTACGTGATGCACGTTTGTTTGGTAACCTTGGAAAGTGCACCTTTTGCACCGACCGAGTATCTTTTCTTGGCTATGTTGTTACTCCACAGGGAATTGAAGTTGATAAAGCCAAGATTGAAGCTATCGAGAGTTAGCCGCAGCCCAAAACGGTCACACAAGTGAGGAGTTTCCTTGGTCTCGCTGGTTTCTATTGGCGTTTTGTGAGAGATTTCAGCACCATTGCCGCACCTCTCAACGAGCTTACAAAGAAGGATCTGCCTTTTGTTTGGGGTACCGCACAGGAAGAAGCCTTCACGGTATTGAAAGATAAGTTGACACATGATCCTTTACTCCAACTTCCTGATTTTAATAAGACTTTTGAGCTTGAATGTGATGCTAGTGCAATTGGATTAGGAAGTGTGTTATTACAAGATGGCAAACCTGTTGCATACTTTTCTGAAAAATTGAGTGGACCTAGTCTGAACTATTCTACTTATGATAAAGAATTATATGCTCTTGTTCGGACCTTAGAAACATGGCAACATTATTTATGGCCCAAGGAATTTGTTATACATTCTGATCATGAATCTTTGAATAGCATTCAAAGTCAAGCAAAACTGAACCGTAGACATGCTAACTGGGTTGAATTCATTGAGACTTTCCCTTATGTCATTAAACACAAGAAGGGTAAAGAAAATGTTATTGTTGATGCTTTGTCTCGTCGTTATACTATCCTTTCACAACTTGACTTTAAAATATTTGGCTTGGAGACCATTAGAGATCAATATATGCATGATGCTGAATTTAAAGATGTATTGCAGAATTCTAAGGAAGGGAGAACTTGGAACATGTTCGTTCTTAATGATGGATTTGTGTTTCGTGCTAACAAGCTATGCATTCCAGCTAGCTCCGTTCGTCTTTTGTTGTTGCAGGAGGCACATGGAGGAGGATTGATGGGACACTTTGGCATCAAGAAGACGGAGGATATACTTGCTACACATTTCTTTTGGCCAAAGATGAGACGGGATGTTGAGCGTTTTGTTGCTCGCTGCACTACATGTCAAAAAGCTAAGTCACGACTCAATCCTCATGGTTTATATATGCCTTTGCCTGTACCTAGTGTTCCTTGGGAGGATATATCTATGGACTTTGTTTTAGGTTTACCTCGAACAAAGAAGGGGAGGGATAGCATATTTGTTGTCGTGGATAGATTCTTGAAAATGGCACACTTTATACCATGTCATAAAAGCGATGATGCTGTTAATGTTGCTGATTTGTTCTTTCGTGAAATTATTCGCTTGCTTGGTGTGCCAAATACTATTGTTTCAGATCATGATACTAAATTTCTTAGCCACTTTTGGAGATGTTTATGGGCTAAATTGGGGACTAAACTGCTTTTTAGTACTACTTGTCACCCCCAAACTGATGGACAAACTGAAGTAGTCAATAGAACATTGTCTACTATGCTTAGGGTTGTTTTGAAGAATAATAAGAAAATGTGGGAAGAATGCTTGCCTCATATTGAATTTGCTTATAATCGTTCATTGCATTCTATTACTAAGATGTGCCCTTTTGAAATTGTGTATGGTTTCCTACCTCGTGCACCTATTGATTAGTTGCCTCTTCCATCTTCGGAGAAGGTTAATTTTCATGCTAAAGAACATGCTGAATTGATTTTAAAAATGCATGAGTTAACTAAGGAAAACATTGAGCGTATGAATGCTAAATATAAACTTGCTGGAGATAAGGGTAGAAAACATGTTGTGTTTGCACCTGGAGATCTTGTTTGGTTACATTTGCGTAAGGATAGATTTCCTAATTTGCGGAAATCAAAGCTAATGCCACGTGCTGATGGTTCTTTTAAGGTGTTAGAGAAAATAAATGATCATGCATATAAACTTGATCTGCCTACAGATTTTGGGGTTAGTCCCACTTTTAACATTGTAGATTTGAAGCCTTATTTGGGTGAGGAAGATGAGCTTTCATCAAGGACGACTTCATTTGAAGAAGGGAGGATGATGAGGACATCAATACCATTGTTACACCCACAACCCCTGCTGCTATACATACTGGACCAACTACTAGAGCTCGCGCACGCCAATTAAATTATCAGGTACTTTTGTTTCTTGATAATGATTCTGATGTTCATGAGAATATGATGCTGCCTAAATTGGATACATTTGTTTTGCTTACAAATGAAGGGCTTGGCATGGATAAGAGGGATGAACACTAGAGCAAGACCAAGCATGGAGATGATGGCATGCGCAAGGGGATCCAGAACGGAGTTGCAAGTGATGATTTCAGGACTTTGAAGCCACCATAAGGAGTGCATGAAGCCTTGGACGACATACAAGATGCCACTTCATAAATTTCCTCCAGAGGCTATTCTGGGTGCTGCATCACCTTATTATTGGGCCAGTCCATGTATTTTCGAAACACTTAAGTATATGCTGTTTTTAGAGTCCGTATGTGTGGGGAAACAAGAGTTAGGGTTGGTTTCGGACCCCTCCTCCAAGGGCCACGAAATTCCCCCCTCTTCCTCCATATATACAGCCCTTAGGGCAATGTTTAGACTTTGGGTTTTCTTTAGATTAAAAGTTCACCATAGCTGCAACTTCGCGTACTTCGTTTGTGTCCAACGACTAGACTAAGACGTCACAGAACCCCACCTTCATCAATCAAGCTTTCCTCTTATATTCGCAATATCCAGATTGCAATTTCAATTTCTTGCTTGTTCTTCGTTGCCTGCAGGAAATAGACCCTCGTGGTCAGGTTGATCGTGCTCCGGCGTGGTCAATAACCTCTCGGAGTTGGTTTAGCGATTGCTAAGGCGCGACGTCCTCGCACGTTCGTAGTTGGATCGTCAAAGTCGACTTCCACCAAAACAATAGCCACCATCTCATCGAAAGATCGGGCCCCTCGCCCCTATCAGACACCAAGCTAAGTTTCATGATTTTCATGCGTGTTTCAGATTTACAGGTATTAAAAAACCAAGTTTCTCAATGTTTCCAGCCGAGCCATGATGCATAGATGTTTGAATTTCATTCCCATTTCTGGCATGGGACCTAGAAATTTACCCGAGGACACACATGTGATTTTTCAACCAGCTTTGGTGCACTGGATCACGTGCTTGTATTTAAAATTTGAATTATGCACACAAAGGTGACACGTTCCCTCTCAGAACCACGAGCCGTCTTGAGAGAAGCTCCGGTTTGCAAGAAACTTATACCAAAACTTGTTCCTATTCTGTATTTTTTTTACCACAACATGGTAGTACCAGGACATGACACCATGCCAAGTTTCATGAGTTTTAGGCGTGTTTTGGATTTACAAGAATTTTAAAACCAAGATTCTCAATGTTCTCGGCCAAACCACGATGCCCAGATGTTTGAACTTCATTCCCATTTCTTGCATGGGACCTAGAAATTCACCCGAGGACACACATGTGATTTTTCAATCAACTTTGGTGCACGGGAGCATGTGCTTGTAGTTCAAATTTGAATTATGCACATTAAATGACCAGAAACTCAATTGATGTATAAAAAAGGCCAAATGAACCCGAAATAATTCCAAAATTTAACAGGGCACTCATATAGTTCTACGTTGCCTCTGTAAAGAAAATCTGGGGGAGGCAGTGTATATTGTTTCGCACACAAAGGTATAAAGAAATAAAGAAATTAGCATACCTATTTAATTCTTGGGTTCTTATTATTTATGCCACTAGTTGTGTATCACTACTCAGTTTTGCCATTAGAAGTTACAACTACTCAAAAAAGCCATCGATCCATGAGATGCCTGCTCAAAATGCAATTAGATATCTAAAAATGCCGTAGTTAAGTTAGATGTTTGCTCGGAAATGCCATTAGACATTGTTATTTTCACGTCAAACCCGTTGACCATGTTACATGACAAAAATAAGCTGATTCTCACAATGATAAGTTAATGGTGTCCAGCACAATACACCCCTCAAATAAAACTAAGCACCCTGGATATCTTTGTCAAAACTAAGCACCCTAAAATTCTTTGACAACTAAACTGCTGGCTATATGATGTTGGCCATATATATTGTGCGTATATAATGTGAAGAAACGAGTGGTAGTACTATACCAACTAAAAGATGAAATGTACGAAATATAACAAGAAGAAACATAACATAGTTCTGCTGGGGGCTCAGCACAACACACCCCTCAAATAAAACTAAGCAACTAATCCGGTAGACACTGCATTAGAACCACCATGAGCAACGACACTGCCACCTTACTCGGACTCCTCATCCACGTCCTCGACTTCGTCCTTGTCCCTCCTCCTCTTGGCCGATACTTCTTTGCTTGACCCGCACACTTGGCTCTTGCTCTTCATCCAACCCTTGTAGATATTGAAACAAAGGTAGCCATCCATTGAAGTGTAGTGGATGCTATCTATATCTAGTACATTCCACTCCCATGCATGATGAAACTTGAACGGAGGTTTCTTCAGTGTACCGTACGAAGGATGAACCATGGCTCCTGCCAGGGTCAGCATTGAAGGCTAATCATGGGAGGGCACCAGCCCTTTCTTCTGGAGGTCGAAGGGGTTGCCTACAACTAGGCCTATCCAATCTAGGACATCCTTATCGTTCCTAAAGTCTACAGTAACAAATTTGACTCGGCTGTCCTTGAGGAAATTCTTAAAATCCTGGGACTCAACATTGGCATGGCATATGTGGTAGACCAAGCATAAGTCATGCACACAAACCTGGATCGCGGCGGGCTTCTTCTTCTCTACCTCCTTTAGATTCTCCTCGCTTCCCAAGACTGTGATGTACTCAACATCTAGCCCAGCGACCAACTCATCATTTGAGTTTTCGAACATGCGTTTGAAGCGAGCAAGGCATTCTTTCACCATTGCGGAAGAACGGGTGTAGATGATGTAGAACTCATCGCCGGTGATGGTTCTAACCTTGTACTCACTGCCGATCATGGAGATTTGGGACACCATGTGTAACACCCCGGTGTAATGATGCTACAGTAACCCCTGGGGTTAAGTTAATCTTTTTGCTAAACATGTGCCTGATCATTATTGTCTCATGTTCTTTCACATTCCAGTTGAATTCAAATTCAAATTTTGTCTGAAATTCAAAATGCTCAGACATGAAAACAAAAATGTTCATCATGTGCAGAATAATCCACAACTAATATTGGTGGTGAACCAACATTTTTGCAAAAAGGTTTGAGTGGCCTAAGCTACTTCAAACAGTGGCCTAAGAAATAAATTAAATGCCTTTTTAATTTATGAAAATGGCAAACTATTTCTAAAGCCTCACAATCTTTTTTTGGCAGTGCCTAATAATTCTTTGAGATTGTTTTGGCCAGTGGCATAATTTTGCAAAGTCAATTGTGGCAAAAAGAAAATGCAAAAGCTGCTGGAAAAGAAAAACAAAAAAAAACCAAGAAAAGGAAAAGCCCCCCCTCTCAACTGGGCCGACTGGCCAGCTGGCCACCGTGCCCCCCATGGGCCTCGGCCCACCTCAACCAGCCGGCCCAGCTCCCCGCATCGCTCTCCCCTCCCTCCTGTTCCCCCGGTGCGCACCGCTACAGGGGCGCGTCGCCGCCCGACCACCTCCCCGGCAACGCCGCGGGTGGATAAGGGCCCCTCCCCTCGACGCCTCGACCTCCTCCCCACCTACCTCCACCCACGCCTCGAACCCCCTCGCCCTCTCCGCCTCTCCCTATCCCACTCCTTTGTTCTGGAGAGGAGGCCGACACGGTCGCCGCCGTGCCTCGCCCGTCCTCGCGGCCATCGAGCGCCGTTCGCCTCGCCATCGTGCCCATCTGATGAGGACATGACTACCTTGGATATGACCAAAAATATTGCATATATGCATATTTGTCAGGTGATTTCTAGTGCAAACTATTCAATAATCTATTTATGTTATCCAGAACAAAAATACTTCACACACTTTTGTGTTTTGTCTAATTGCAGGTGTATGGGACATTTGTACAATCCACATATGAAGATAAGGAAGAAAGAGATGTTTATTTGCTGTCCAAAAAGTTCTCTCACGTTACTTTTGGCCCAAGAGAAGATAGAGTCCAAGTCTCTCACGTTCTGGATTCAGATTCGGACTGCACAGACATACCTGACTCAAAACGCACACAAGTTTTTCATACGGACTCCGAATTGGGTGATTCTTTTTTTGTTGGAAACTAGATTTCGTGCACTTTCCAACCCAATTGGAATCACCTTCAAATTCGTCCGGAGCATTGAGTTGTGGACGAAACAATCTGATGCTGCAGCAGAATCCGAGTCAAACTACAAGTCCAAAGGTGTTACATCACCTCCACTTGGGCCCATTGGCCATGTACGACCTAGATTTAGTTTTAGGCTGCCTTGGGACTTCCTCCCACCTCCTTGGCCGCCACCCCTTGCTCCTATATAAGTAGATCCATCTAGTAGTTTTTCCTTGGGATTTGTTTAGTTAAAAGTTAGCCATTGCAACTTCGTGTACTTCGTTTGTGTCCAACGACCAGACCAAGACCGCTTCCGGATCCCCACCATTATCAATACCTCATATATATTTGCAATATTCAGATTGCTTTATCATATTCTTGCTCGTTCTTCGATTGCTTGCTGGAATAGACCTTCGTGGTCAGGCTGACCGTGCTTCCGGCATCGTGAGTAACCTCAGGAGATTGGTTTAGCGATTGCTAAGGCGCAACATCGTGCACGTTTGTAGTCGGATCGTCAAAGTCGTCTCCACCAAATCGATAGTTATCATCTCATCGAAAGATCGGGACACCCCGCCTCTATCAAGTGGTATCAGAGCACCTCCTTGGCCGACACCCCTTGCTCCTATATAAGTAGATCCATCTAGTAGCTTTTCCTTGGGTTTTGTTTAGATTAAAAGTTCACCATAGCTGCAACTTCGCGTACTTCGTTTGTGTTCAACGACCAGACAAAGGCGTCACAGAACCCCACCTTGATCAATAAAGCTTTCATCTTATATTCGCAATATCCAGATTGCAATCTTAGTTTCTTGCTTGTTCTTCGTTTGCTCGCAGGAAACAGACCCTCGTGGTCAGGTTGATCGTGCTCCGGCGTGGTCAATAACCTCTCAGAGTTGGTTTAGCGATTGCTAAGGCGCGACGTCCTCGCACGTTCGTAGTCGGATCGTCAAAGTCGTCTCCACCAAATCGATAGTTATCATCTCATCGAAAGATCGGGACACCCTCGCCTCTATCAAGTGGTATCAGTTTTCAGGTTGCTCGGTGAGAATTTCCAGTTTTCCTAGATTAGATTTATTTTCTTACCTATTGTCCAAGAAAAAGCCACAAAAAAGAGTTAGATCTATTCATCCTTGGTCCAAGCCAGTCTGAGCCTTTGCAATTTTCTTTTCATTGCTTGCATAGTTGAATTATCGGTTGCATCATCGTGTCGAGTTGCTGGTCTTAGTGTCTAGTTCGTTTAGAGTTTCGAGTTCTGTTCACATTAGTCACGCCACCGCTGCATCATTATCTCTTCCGCTGTCCACCACCCATCCATCAATTTCCACCACGTGCTACCCATCATTCATTGTCATAATAATAGTTGAGATCGTTCACATCTTCACTTGATCCAATCTGCATCTTATCTAGTTTGTTTTGGAAAGAGGGAGAAAAAAAGAGAGAAAAAAACAAGAGAAAAAAAGGAGAAAAAAAAAGTCAGAGAAAAAAAAAAGAGAGAAAGAAAAAAAAAGTGTGAGGAAAAAAAAAGAGAGAAGAAAAAAAACAAAAAAATCGGCACAAACTTTTTCAGAGGAAAGTTGGAGACAAAGTTGTTGATATATCCTGATTTACAAACTACCTTGTTGCATTCCTCTTTAGAAGAAAGTGAAGATGATTTTATGGATAGATTTTGGGGAGGATTAAACCGTGATATTCAAGAGATACTAATTCATGAAGAGTGTTATCCTATAGATTGCCTAGCCTCTATAAAGTGGTATCAGTTTTCAGGTTGCTCGTTGAGAATTTCCAGTTTTCCTAGATTAGATTTATTTTCTTACCTATTGTCCAAGAAAAAGCCACAAAAAAGAGTTAGATCTATTCATCCTTGGTCCAAGCCAGTCTGAGCCTTTGCAATTTTCTTTTCATTGCTTGCATAGTTGAATTATCGGTTGCATCGTCGTGTCGAGTTGCTGGTCTTAGTGTCTAGTTCCTTTAGAGTTTCGAGTTCTGTTCACATTAGTCACGCAGCCGCTGCATCATTATCCCATCCGTTGTCCACCATCCAATCCACCAATTTCCACCACGTGCTACGCACTGTTTATTGTCATAATCATAGTTGAGGTCACTCACATCTTCGCCTGATCGAATCTGCATCTTATCTAGTTTGTCTTGGAAAGAGGGAGAAAAAGAAGATAAAGAAAAAAAGAGAGAAAAAAGGAAAGAAAAAAAAAGAAAAGAGGGAGAAGAAAAATAAAAAAGCGTGAGAAAAAAAAGAGAGAAGAAAAAAAATTGGATCTATCTAGAATCAATCTCGTACCTGAATTCGGATTGGAATCTGTTTTGTGCACTGTTCAGTAAACAGCTTGGCTATTGTTTCACATCATTATCTTTACTGCCGTTGTGATCTTCACTTATATCTTGCTGTCCAGAGCTACTTTGTATCCTTCATTGATGCTGGTTGTGCTACGACGTGACCTCATTAGTGTTCTAGGCTCGCGTCTCTAGTTCGGTCTAGCCTAGGACCAGCACAGTACCGTCGTTGAGCGTTTATTCAACATTGCATCTTTGAATTGATTATTGCTAATCTTTTGCTACCATATATAGCCAACCCAGCTCCACATATTTCTACACCGTGTATACGTACGCTCCCCTGGCAATCGCTTTACTCAATATTCGGAGTTACTTGACACCGCTGGTTGCCGATCACCGCCTGCTGCATGGTAAGAACGTGTAAGACATTGATATTTGCTTTACTGTGAGCGTTTTACCACCACATCCTAGTAGTTATAGGAACATTATTTTTGGGTTTTGTTTCTTGTTCTACTAATCATGACAGGATCCAGAGTCAATTCATGGGCTTCGTCGATCGCGGGAGATGTGCCACCACCTTTGCAAATACCACAACCGTCACGAGAGGTGCACAAACATCCAAATGCACATGATCAGGTTAATGTATCTATACCACCATTTAATGGCCGTTTTAAACCTGCTTTATATATTGAATGGGAGTTCGACATAAAAAATATATTTGCTTCCCATAATTTCGATGAACATAAAAAGGTTAAGGTTGCGGTTGGTTCTTTCACTGGTTATGCTTTGGTTTGGTGGAGTGAATATTGTCGGTTACACCCTGATTATATACCTACTACTTGGGATGATTTGAAACTTGCCATGCGACATACTTTCGTCCCTGCTTATTATACTCGTGACATGATTAAGAAGTTGCAACACTTAAAACAAGGTAGTGAAACTGTAACAAAATATTATGATGATTTACAAACTACCTTGTTGCATTCCTCTTTAGAAGAAAGTGAAGATGATTTTATGGATAGATTTTGGGGAGGATTAAACCGTGATATTCAAGAGATACTAATTCATGAAGAGTGTTATCCTATGGACCATTTGTTTCATCTTGCTTGCAAAGCTGAACAGGAAATAAAACGACGTGTTGGCCACGAGGAGAACAAGCGCACAGTGCACATTCCAAGAGTTGATATGATTGTTCCTTCAACTACTAGGCATACTATGACAACCTCATCCGTTGTTGTCAGGACTACATCACCTCCACCATGTGACACATCGCCCCCGAGAGTGGCTACATCATCTGAGTTGATCATAAGAGGTAATGACAAAGGTACTGATCTTCCATCTCTACATGAGAATGATGAATGCCTTGTCAATTTGAATGCACCATCTGATGAGCTACCCACTACTTTGATCACACCACCTATTTTAGAGGACTACGTTGATAATTTGACTTTGCCATGTGATCAAACAACTGAAATACCAACAATTTTGAGTGCACCCATTGAATTAACTATTGATGCAAAAGAACCAATGTTTAATCATTTTGATATGACCTCTAATCTTGGTGATGATTCTGTGTTGAATGACTTATTGCATGTTTGCTTATTTAAGCATGTTGTAGCATGTAAATTTGATGCAAGTAAGGTTTATTCACCAATGTTGGGATGGTTTAATGATGACAATTGTCAATCTTTTGAAATGAATAAGAGCTTCACTTATATGTGCAAACTGAGTTGCAATATTTTCATGCCTTCTACTTCTTGTGCTAATTTTTTGGCTTTAGATTTTATGAACTATGCAAGTTACTCATCTATTCATGTGTCATATATGCAAAAATCAAGGGAAGTAAAAATGGATGACATATACATATACAACATGTACACCTTGTCTCTTTTGTTAGCCACATTTCAGATTAAGCAACGCCGAGGACGGCTTTATTTTCAAGAAGGGGAGGATGATGAGGACATGACTACCTTGGATATGACCAAAAATATTGCATATATGCATATTTGTCAGGTGATTTATAGTGCAAACTAGTCAATAATCTATTTATGTTATCCAGAACAAAAATACTTCACACACTTTTGTGTTTTGTCTAATTGCAGGTGTATGGGACATTTGTACAATCCACATATGAAGATAAGGAAGAAAGAGATGTTTATTTGCTGTCCAAAAAGTTCTCTCACGTTACTTTTGGCCCAAGAGAAGATAGAGTCCAAGTCTCTCACGTTCTGGATTCAGATTCGGACTGCACAGACATACCTGACTCAAAACGCACACAAGTTTTTCATACGGACTCCGAATTGGGTGATTCTTTTTTTGTTGGAAACTAGATTTCGTGCACTTTCCAACCCAATTGGAGTCACCTTCAAATTCGTCCGGAGCATTGAGTTGTGGACGAAACAATCTGATGCTGCAGCAGAATCCGAGTCAAACTACAAGTCCAAAGGTGTTACATCACCTCCACTTGGGCCCATTGGCCATGTACGACCTAGATTTAGTTTTAGGCTGCCTTGGGACGTCCTCCCACCTCCTTGGCCGCCACCCCTTGCTCCTATATAAGTAGATCCATCTAGTAGCTTTTTGCTTGGGATTTGTTTAGTTAAAAGTTAGCCATTGCAACTTCGTGTACTTCGTTTGTGTCCAACGACCAGACCAAGACCGCTTACGGATCTCCACCTTTATCAATACTTCATATATACTCATAATATTCAGATTGCTTTTATCATATTCTTGCTTGTTCTTCGATTGCTTGCAGGAATAGACCTTCGTGGTCAGGTTGATTGTGCTCCGGCGTGGTCAATAACCTCTCGGAGTTGGTTTTAGCGATTGCTAAGGCGCAACGTCGTGCACGTTTGTAGTCGGATCGTCAAAGTCGTCTCCACCAAATCGATAGTTATTATCTCATCGAAAGATCGGGACACCTCGCCTCTATCACCATCGTCTGTGCCGTCGTCGTCTACCCCGTCCCCGTCCGTGAGCGCGAGCCGGGAGCCACTGCGGGGTGCGGATCGAGCCGGCCCCTTTCGCCTCTGTCGCCGGCGAACTCCGTCGTCTCTGGCAACTGCTGCTGCTACTAAGCCTATCACCGGCCGCCTTGTGCCGCTCAGTGAGCCCTTCATCCTTCTCCCTCTCTGTTCCCTCTCGCGCGCCCTCTAGCCTCGTCTCCAACCGCGGCCGAACGCCAGCGTCCGCCCCGCCACTCGCCGTCGTCATTCCAGCCCGTTACGGGCCGCCCCACCACCGTAGATGGATGCGGCGTCGAAGGTCCATTCGAGCGCGACCAGCTGCGACCGATTTGGTGCCCCGTAGGCTTTTCCCGACACGCTCCCGAACGCCGCTGCCGCCTCTGCTCGCCGCCGGCGATGCTCCGGCCGTCCCCGGCATCGGTCGTCGTCACCATTGTGTGCGCGGCGCCGGGCCGCGCCCTTAGGTCCAAGCCGCAGGTCCTGAGGCCCCCTGTAGTGCGGCCTCAGCCAACTCCGGCGAGGCACCGCCATTGCTTTGGTCGCCGGAGCTAGCTCCGGCACCACTGCTGACCTGGCCGGCTAGGGCCACCCGCTGGGTCGCTGACCCGTGGGCCTGGCTGACCTGTTGACTTCGGTCAACTGCTGACTGGGCACTCTGGCCCACTAACATGCGGGCCCCGCCGCATATTTAATCTAACTAAACCAGTTTTATTTTTAAAAGTAATTAGTTTAGCTAATTAGTCATTTACATGTGGGGCCCAATTGCTAATTAACCCCCCCTGTTATTTTAATATAACCCACTGTTAGCCCTTTGTCTATGACATGTGGGACCCGTTGGTCAGTTTGACCTGGTCAGCGAGTCTGTTGACTGCTGACGTCATCAGCACGTCATGATGACGTCATTTTATCCTTTCTGTTAATTTAAATAAATCCAGAAAATGGTTTAATCTTTAAAAATTCATAGAAAATAAACCGTAACTCGGATGAAAATGTTTTCTATATGAAAGTTACTCAGAAAAATCCAACGAATCCGAATATGCGGTTCGTTCATCTGTCACATGCCCCTAGAATGCTGAACATGGAACTTTCCCCCTCCGGTCATCTGTCTGACACAGGTCCGGAACCGGGAACACCTTCCCGGTTGATTTCCCCCTTCACCTATAACGTCTAGGACCGCGTTAGAGCATGCTTAGCGCTACGTATCGTCATGTCATGCTTAGTGTTACCTCTGTTTGCTATGTATTTACTGTTTCTTCCCCCTCTTCTCTCCGGTAGACCCCGAGGCCGCTGATGCCCCGGTGATCGATTACGTCATCGACAACGACCCCTCCTTGCCAGATCAACCAGGCAAGCCCCCCTTTGATCATCCCGATATCGCCCATTCCATTCTCTCATGCTTGCATTAGATTTTGCTATTGTTATTGTTTGCTCCTATTCTGATGCATAGCCTCCTTTTGTAACCTGCTTATTGTTACCTTACCGGCTTATCCTAAACTGCTTAGTACAGGTTGGTTAGTGATCCATCAGTGACCCCCACCTTGTCCTTGTTGCCCCTGCTTCATCATTGAAGACCCGATCAACGGGATCGAAGACCAGGCCCCGGCACCGCACATCACTTTCCCCTTAGTTGCTCGACACTACTGGGATACTATCGAGTGCCGAGGGTGAGACCTCTACAACACTTCTGATGTTAACCCTGTAGTGTAGCTATTCGGTCGTGGTCATCGAGGGTGATTTCCTCTTTAACCACTTCCGATACGACTCTGTCGTGCAACCCCTCAAGTGTGAACCTCGAGGGTGATTCCTCTACGTTCACCTTGATGATTACATTGAGTGGAACCCACCGAGGGTGATTCCTTGGGTTTTCCTCTTGATGTTTGGACACACGGATACTTGGACTTTACAACTGTTACTTGGAAAGTGATGTGGAGACGGGTTGACCTGGAAGGTGCCCGTGAGATAATTACGAGGCATGGCCGGGCATTCTTAGCCCTTGCCGCAAGTCCTCGAGACGGGGCAACGGGGTCACCTCTTTCGTGAGTCTCTGCTTGTTACCGCGCGTTCCTAATCCACTACGATTTGGATATTTGATCCGAGGGGCCTCTGGCCTGATAGCACTAACCATCACGTGGGCATAGTATGGGCGTTCTGTGTCGTATACATCAGCCAAAGCTTAATAGACGTCAGCGACTGAGTGGCGCGCGCCGGGTTGGACTGCGCAAGCGCCTGCCTTGTTGAAGGAGGTAGCTAGGTCTGCTCACCGGCCACGTACGCAACGTGCAGGAGTTTCCGGGGAGATGGCCCATGACCCCTGGGGGCATAGGTTTAGTCCGGCGTGCTGACCTCTCTGTTAAGTCTAGGTCGGGTTGCGGCGTATTGTTTGGCCGAGGCCGGGCATGACCCTAGAAAGTGTGTCCGGCCGGAGTCAATCGAGCGTGGTGGGTAAGTTGGTGCACCCCTGCAGGGAAGAAAACATCTATCGATAGCCTGTCCTACGGTAACGGACACTTGGAGTTGTATCCCGATCGATACAACTAGAACTGGATACTTGTGATGAGAACTGGATGGTGATGAGGATTTGATTGTGATGATAACTGGATAGTATGGCTCTGGGATTGCTTTCTCGCAGGGAGTCGAGAAAGGATCTCTCGCCGAGGTTGATAACACTACTACCGCTTTACTTTATGCTACTCTACTCCCTCTTGTTTGCTGCAAGATGGTGGTTTCCAGAAGATGCTAGTCTTCGATAGGACTAGACCTTCTCTCTATTCTGGCATTTCTGCAGCCCAGTCCACATATACAGCCTTCCTTTGATAATGTTGCATATGTAGTGTAGATCCTTGCTTGCGAGTACTTTGGATGAGTACTCACGGTTGCTTTGCTCCCCCTTTTCCCCCTTCTTTCTTCTTTCTGGTTGTTGCAACCAGATGGTGGAGTCCAGGAGCCAGATGCCACCTTTGACGACTGCTGCTACCCCGAGGATGCCTACTACCACGTGACGGACGCCGACGACCAAGAGTAGTTAGGAGGCTCCCAGGCAGGAGGCCTTGCCTTTTCGATCGTAGATGCTTTTGTGCTAGCCTTCTTAAGGCAAACTTGTTTAACTCATGTCTGTGCTCAGATATTGTTGCTTCCGCTGACTCGTTTGTATTCAAGCTGTTGTATTCGAGCCCTCGAGGCCCCTGGCTTGTAATATAAAGCTTGTATTATTTTAATTTGTGTCTAGAGTTGTGTTGTGATATCTTCCCGTGAGTCCTTGATCTTGATCGTACACATTTGCGTGTATGATTAGTGTACGCTTGAATCGAGGGCGTCACAAGTTGGTATCAGAGCCGACTGCCTGTAGGTAGCCCCCTTTCCAACTCCTTGGCCGAAGTTGAGTCTAGTCACTGAAAACTTTTACTAACATTGGCTGTGTGGCTTACGGGCCCACGTCGCTATTGGGTGGTATTAGCATCTTTTACTCCTCGTCTATACTCTGGGACTCTGAACTCTCTTCTACTCGGGTTAAATGAATTTACTAACATTAGGATCCCGTGACCACATTCACCCCGAAGTTGGATGAAGCCATAGTTATTCCTTAGAATAGCTTTTTGAGTAGTGCACACCCTGTCGTGTTGACTACGGAGTGGAATCCATCGTACCTCCTTCATTATGCATGTTTTCATCATGAATGATCCTTATCTTTGCAAATGCTCAATGCTGAACTACCCCTGATACATGTTAGCAGGATGGTTAGACCCGCTGGTCGTGGCTGTGGTGCCAACGACCCACCACCGCCTGAATTCTTTACTGGAATGAGGCAACAGTTTGAGTTAACTCGCCAGTTCATGGAAGGAATGATGGCTCAGTTTCCTCGTCCGAACATGAATCAACATCCAACCCGAGTAACTCTGCAGGACTTCATGCGCCTCAACCCAACTATCTACCGCAGCTCAACTCAACCCCTTGATGCTGATGACTGGCTCCGCGACATCACATATGAAATGGAGTCTGCTAGTGTTGCCCCTGCCAGCTATGTCACCTTCGCATCTTTCTTTCTGAAGGGTCCTGCTGCTCAATGGTGGGACAGCCACAGGCGTACCCTACCTGCTGGAACGGTCATTACTTGGCCGGATTTCCAAGCTGCCTTCCGTGCCCGTTTCATTCCTCAGGGAACCATGGACAGGAAGAAGCGAGAGTTCCTCAACCTCACCCAAGGCAACAAGACTGTAGATGCTTATCAACGGGAATTTCTGGACTTGTCGCGTTATGCTGAAGAAGACATTGCAACTGATGCTCGTAAGCAAGAGAAGTTTCGTGATGGACTTCACCCTGATATTAAGCTAGCATTGCTCGTTCATGACTTTGCCGACTTCGCCACCCTGGTGAACAAGGCTATTCAGGTTGAGACTGGTCTTCAGGAACACTAGGGATCCCTCAGGCGTAGCCGTGATGCTGGCCCATCTTCGGGCCCGTCAGCGCAGAAGCGTCGGATATGGATTCCCCACAGCATGTATCGTCCAACTGCACCTGCACCAAGACAGTCCTATGTTGCACCTCGTCTGCCTCCTCAACCGCAGAGGCAGCCCCTTTGGGCTGTACCACCCCAAGCTTCTGCTCCCAATCCCAATGATGGTCTGTGCTTCAAGTGTGGCCTTCCAGGTCACCGCTCCAGGAAATGCCCTCAGAATCAGAATCAGCTGGCTCTGTCTTCAACTGACCGTAACAATCAGCCCCATAACAACAATGCCAGACCTTATGGTCGTGGTCAGGCTAATCATATTGATCTGAATGAAGCTCAAGACCAGCCTGCCACTGTGATGGGCACTCTCCTTGTTAATTCAGTACCAGCTTCTGTTTTGTTTGATTCAGGAGCATCACATTCATTCATGTCAGAAAATTTTGCTTACGCACATGACATTCGATGCGAGCCCATGAACACTCCGATAGTGGTACGCACCCCTGCGGGCCGATGTCAAACTACCATGATTGGTCGCGACATTCCTGTTGAAATTGAAGGGTTGGAATTCCTTGTTTCTCCCATTATTCTGGAGTCTTCCAATATTGACCTCATTCTGGGAATGGAATGGTTGAAAGCGCATACTGCCTCTATTGTTTGCGCTACCAAGGTCGTTCACCTCCTACATCCTTCAGATGAGATTGTAACCTACCATGCTCAGCTTGTTCAAAACGCTAAAGCACGACTTTATGCTTTGAATGCGTTGAACGCGGCACCTCTTGAGGGAATTGAAAAGATTCCAGTCGTTCGCGACTTCCAAGACGTATTTCCAGAAGAACTTCCAGGAATACCCCCTACCCGGGCTGTCGAGTTCGTCATCGACTTGAAACCAGGCACCGTTCCTATTGCAAAACGACCCTACAAGATGCCACCTCATGAACTCCTTGATCTTAAGGAGGAAATCGACAAATCTCTTCACAAGGGTTTCATTCGTCCAAGTTCCTCTGCTTGGGGAGCACCTTCTCTCTTCGTCAAGAAGAAGGACGGTACGAACCGTTTGGTCCAAGACTATCGTCCTATCAACCAAGCTACAATTCAAAACAAATATCCCCTTCCTCGGATCAATGATCTGTATGATTAACTGGCTGGTTCATCGATATTCTCTAAACTCGACTTGAGGTTGGGTTACCACCAGATCCGTGTTCGTGAAGAGGATATTCCAAAGACCGCATTTGTGACTCGTTATGGTTCTTACGAGTACACCGTCATGTCATTCGGTTTAACCAATGCTCCAGCTACATTCTCTCGTCTGATGAACTATATATATTCATGGATTACCTCGACAAGTTCGTCGTAGTCTATCTGGATGATATACTGGTATATTCGAAGAATAAAGAAGAACATGCTGAACATCTTCGTCTTGTTCTGGAGAAGCTTCGAGAGCATCAACTTTATGCCAAGTATTCCAAGTGTGAATTCTGGTTACCCGAAGTCACCTACCTTGGTCATGTTATCTCCAAGGATGGTATTGCCGTCAACCCAGAGCGCGTTCAGGCTATTCTTGACTGGACCCCTCCAAAGACTGTCAAGCAAGTCAGAAGCTTTCTCGGACTGGCCAGCTATTGTCGCCGCTTTGTCGAGAACTTCTCCAAGATCGCCAAGCCACTGACTAATCTGCTTCACAAAGGCGTTAAGTTCGATTGGACAGACAAATGTCAGGAAAGTTTCCAGGCACTCAAGGATAAACTGACTTCTGCCCCAGTGCTTGCTCCCCCTGATTCTCGCAAGGACTTTGTCATCTATTGTGACGCTTCACGTCAAGGATTAGGCTGTGTTCTAATGCAAGAGCGCAGGGTGATTGCCTATGCCTCCCGTCAAGTGCGTCCTCACGAAGAAAACTACCCGGTTCATGACCTTGAGCTTGCAGCGGTTATCTTTGCATTGAAGCTATGGCGACAATACCTTCTCGGTAATCGTTGTGAGATCTTCACTGATCATCAGAGTCTGAAGTACCTGTTTACTCAGCCAGATCTGAACCTCCGTCAGCAGCGATGGATGGAAGCTATTGCTGACTACAACTGCGGTATATCTTATACACCTGGCAAGGCTAATGTAATGGCCGATGCCCTAAGCCGAAAGTCTTATTGCAATAATCACCAGGTCTACAAAGCTCAACCCCGCCTTTATGAAGAGCTATGCAAGCTGAACCTTCAACTAGTTCCACAGGGTTCTCTGAATAACCTTGTTTTGGAACCAACTCTTCTGAAAGCAATCAAGTCTGCTCAAGCCAAAGATGCTCATGTTGATCTGATGAAAAAGGATCTTGCCTTAGAGAAATCCAGAGATTTCTCACTTGGTGAAGATGGAACCTTATACTTCAGAGATCGCATTGTCGTACCCCGGTTCGAGCTTATGACAGAGAAGGTGATGAAAGAAGCGCATGACACCCCTCTCTCTATTCATCCGGGAAGTACCAAGATGTATCTTGACATCCGTCAGAAGTACTGGTGGTCTAAGATGAAGCAAGACATTGCTCGATATATTGAAGAATGTGACGTTTGTCGTCGCGTCAAAGCAGAACATCAAAAACCGGCTGGACTTCTACAACCGCTTCCGATTCCTGAATGGAAGTGGGATAAGATCCAAATGGACTTCGTCACTGGCCTTCCCAAGTCTCAGAAAGGTAACGATGCTATCTTTGTCGTCATCGACCAATTCTCGAAGGTTGCTCACTTTCTGCCAGTCAAGGAGACTATCACTGCTAGTCAATTGGCAACCTTGTATATCTCCCGAATTGTGTCACTCCACGGCATTCCGAAGGAGATCAGTTCAGACCGCGGCAGTATTTTCACTTCTAAGTTCTGGGATAGTTTCCAAGAGGCAATGGGAACTCATATTACCTGGAGCACTGCTTATCATCCCCAATCCCAAGGCCAAGTCGAGCGAGTCAATCAAATTCTTGAAGACATGCTTCGAGCTTGTGTTATTTCTTTCGGCAAGAAGTGGGAAGAATCTCTCCCTTATGCGGAGTTCTCTTATAACAACAGCTATCAAGCCAGCTTGAAGATGGCACCCTTTGAAGTGCTTTATGGACGTAAGTGCCGAACCCCTCTGAATTGGTCAGAAACTGGGGAACGAGCACTCATTGGTCCAGACATTATTCAACAAGCTGAAGAGCAGGTTCGCATTGTCCGGGATAATCTCAAGGCGGCCCAATCCCGCCAGAAGAGCAACTATGACCGGAAACACTGGGGTTCAACTTATCAACCTGGTGAACAAGCTTATCTGCGTGTCACTCCTTTGAGAGGCACTCATCGGTTCGGAGTCAAGGGAAAGTTAGCTCCTCGCTACATTGGTCCCTTCCGTATTCTCGCCCGTCGTGGACTGGTGGCTTATCAACTGGAGTTGCCACCTCAGTTCTCTCACGTTCATGACGTCTTCCATGTGTCGCAACTTCGTCGATGCTTCAAGGATCCGGAACGTGAAGTGGATCCGGAATTGATTGAAATTCAAGATGATCTCACATACAAGGAGCATCCGATCTGCATTCTTGAAGAAGCTGAACGTCGAACCCGCCAGAAGGTTACTAAGTTCCTCAAGGTGCAATGGTCGAATCATACTAAAGAGGAAGCCACTTGGGAACGCGAAGATAACCTCCGGGCTGAATACCCCGATCTTTTCCCTTCTACCTCTTAATTCTCGGGACGAGAATTTCTTTTAGAGGAGGAGAGTTGTAACACCCCGGTGTAATGATGCTACAGTAACCCCTGGGGTTAAGTTAATCTTTTTGCTAAACATGTGCCTGATCATTATTGTCTCATGTTCTTTCACATTCCAGTTGAATTCAAATTCAAATTTCGTCTGAAATTCAAAATGCTCAGACATGAAAACAAAAATGTTCATCATGTGCAGAATAATCCACAACTAATATTGGTGGTGAACCAACATTTTTGCAAAAAGGTTTGAGTGGCCTAAGCTACTTCAAACAGTGGCCTAAGAAATAAATTAAATGCCTTTTTAATTTATGAAAATGGCAAACTATTTCTAAAGCCTCACAATCTTTTTTTGGCAGTGCCTAATAATTCTTTGAGATTGTTTTGGCCAGTGGCATAATTTTGCAAAGTCAATTGTGGCAAAAGGAAAATGCAAAAGCTGCTGGAAAAGAAAAACAAAAAAAACCAAGAAAAGGAAAAGCCCCCCCTCTCAACTGGGCCGACTGGCCAGCTGGCCACCGTGCCCCCCCCATGGGCCTCGGCCCACCTCAACCAGCCGGCCCAGCTCCCCGCATCGCTCTCCCCTCCCTCCTGTTCCCCCGGTGCGCACCGCTACAGGGGCGCGTCGCCGCCCGACCACCTCGCCGGCAACGCCGCGGGTGGATAAGGGCCCCTCCCCTCGACGCCTCGACCTCCTCCCCACCTACCTCCACCCACGCCTCGAACCCCCTCGCCCTCTCCGCCTCTCCCTATCCCATTCCTTCGTTCTAGAGAGGAGGCCGACGCGGTCGCCGCCGTGCCTCGCCCGTCCTCGCGGCCATCGAGCGCCGTTCGCCTCGCCATCGTGCCCATCGTCTGTGCCGTCATCATCTACCCCGTCCCCGTCCGTGAGAGCGAGCCGGGAGCCACTGCGGGGTGCGGATCGAGCCGCCCCCTTTCGGCTCTGTCGCCGGCGAACTCCGTCGTCTCCGGCAACTGCTGCTGCTACTAAGCCTATCACCGGCCTCCTTGTGCCGCTCAGTGAGCCCTTCATCCTTCTCCCTCTCTGTTCCCTCTCGCGCGCCCTCTAGCCTCGTCTCCAACCGCGGCCAAACGCCAGCGTCCGCCCCGCCACTCGCCGTCGTCGTTCCAGCCCGTTACGGGCCGCCCCACCACCGTAGATGGATGCGGCGTCGAAGGTCCATTCGAGCGCGACCAGCCGCGACCGATTTGGCGCCCCGTAGGCTTTTCCCGACACGCTCCCGAACGCCGCTGCCGCCTCTGCTCGCCGCCGGCGATGCTCCGGCCGTCCCCGGCGTCGGTCGTCGTCACCATTGTGTGCGCGGCGCCGGGCCGCGCCCTTAGGTCCAAGCCGCAGGTCCTGAGGCCCCCTGTAGTGCGGCCTCAGCCAACTCCGGCGAGGCGCCGCCGTTGCTTTGGTCGCCGGAGCTAGCTCCGGCACCACTGCTGACCTGGCCGGCTGGGGCCACCCGCTGGGTCGCTGACCCGTGGGCCTGGCTGACCTGTTGACTTCGGTCAACTGCTGACTGGGCACTCTGGCCCACTGACATGCGGGCCCCGCCGCATATTTAATCTAACTAAACCAGTTTTATTTTTAAAAGTAATTAGTTTAGCTAATTAGTCATTTACATGTGGGGCCCAATTGCTAATTAACCCCCCCTGTTATTTTAATATAACCCACTGTTAGCCCTTTGTCTATGACATGTGGGACCCGTTGGTCAGTTTGACCTGGTCAGCGAGTCTGTTGACTGCTGACGTCATCAGCACGTCATGCTGACGTCATTTTATCCTTTCTGTTAATTTAAATAAATCCAGAAAATGGTTTAATCTTTAAAAATTCATAGAAAATAAACCGTAACTCGGATGAAAATGTTTTCTATATGAAAGTTGCTCAGAAAAATCCAACGAATCCGAATATGCGGTCCGTTCATCTGTCACATGCCCCTAGCATGCTGAACATGGAACTTTCCCCCTCCGGTCATCTGTCTGACACAGGTCCGGAACCGGGAACACCTTCCCGGTTGATTTCCCCCTTCACCTATAACGTCTAGGACCGCGTTAGAGCACGCTTAGCGCTACGTATCGTCATGTCATGCTTAGTGTTACCTCTGTTTGCTATGTATTTACTGTTTCTTCCCCCTCTTCTCTCCGGTAGACCCCGAGGCCGCTGATGCCCCGGTGATCGACTACGTCGTCGACAACGACCCCTCCTTGCCAGATCAACCAGGCAAGCCCCCCCCTTTGATCATCCCGATATCGCCCATTCCATTCTCTCATGCTTGCATTAGATTTTGCTATTGTTATTGTTTGCTCCTATTCTGATGCATAGCCTCCTTTTGTAACCTGCTTATTGTTACCTTACCGGCTTATCCTAAACTGCTTAGTATAGGTTGGTTAGTGATCCATCAGTGACCCCCACCTTGTCCTTGTTGCCCCTGCTTCATCATTGAAGACCCGATCAACGGGATCGAAGACCAGGCCCCGGCACCGCACATCACTTTCCCCTTAGTTGCTCGACACTACTGGGATACTATCGAGTGCCGAGGGTGAGACCTCTACAACACTTCTGATGTTAACCCTGTAGTGTAGCTATTCGGTCGTGGTCATCGAGGGTGATTTCCTCTTTAACCACTTCCGATACGACTCTGTCGTGCAACCCCTCAAGTGTGAACCTCGAGGGTGATTCCTCTACGTTCACCTTGATGATTACATTGAGTGGAACCCACCGAGGGTGATTCCTTGGGTTTTCCTCTTGATGTTTGGACACACGGATACTTGGACTTTACAACTGTTACTTGGAAAGTGATGTGGAGACGGGTTGACCTGGAAGGTGCCCGTGAGATAATTACGAGGCGTGGCCGGGCATTCTTAGCCCTTGCCGCAAGTCCTCGAGACGGGGCAACGGGGTCACCTCTTTCGTGAGTCTCTGCTTGTTACCGCGCGTTCCTAATCCACTACGATTTGGATATTTGATCCGAGGGGCCTCTGGCCTGATAGCACTAACCATCACGTGGGCATAGTATGGGCGTTCTGCGTCGTATACATCAGCCAAAGCTTAATAGACGTCAGCGACTGAGTGGCGCGCGCCGGGTTGGACTGCGCAAGCGCCTGCCTTGTTGAAGGAGGTAGCTAGGTCTGCTCACCGGCCGCGTACGCAACGTGCAGGAGTTTCCGGGGAGATGGCCCATGACCCCTGGGGGCATAGGTTTAGTCCGGCGTGCTGACCTCTCTGTTAAGTCTAGGTCGGGTTGCGGCGTATTGTTTGGCCGAGGCCGGGCATGACCCTGGAAAGTGTGTCCGGCCGGAGTCAATCGAGCGTGGTGGGTAAGTTGGTGCACCCCTGCAGGGAAGAAAACATCTATCGATAGCCTGTCCTACGGTAACGGACACTTGGAGTTGTATCCCGATCGATACAACTAGAACTGGATACTTGTGATGAGAACTGGATGGTGATGAGGATTTGATTGTGATGATAACTGGATAGTATGGCTCTGGGATTGCTTTCTCGCAGGGAGTCGAGAAAGGATCTCTCGCCGAGGTTGATAACACTACTACCGCTTTACTTTATGCTACTCTACTCCCTCTTGTTTGCTGCAAGATGGTGGTTTCCAGAAGATGCTAGTCTTCGATAGGACTAGACCTTCTCTCTATTCTGGCATTTCTGCAGCCCAGTCCACATATACAGCCTTCCTTTGATAATGTTGCATATGTAGTGTAGATCCTTGCTTGCGAGTACTTTGGATGAGTACTCACGGTTGCTTTGCTCCCCCTTTTCCCCCTTCTTTCTTCTTTCTGGTTGTTGCAACCAGATGGTGGAGTCCAGGAGCCAGATGCCACCTTTGACGACTGCTGCTACCCCGAGGGTGCCTACTACCACGTGACGGACGCCGACGACCAAGAGTAGTTAGGAGGCTCCCAGGCAGGAGGCCTTGCCTTTTCGATCGTAGATGCTTTTGTGCTAGCCTTCTTAAGGCAAACTTGTTTAACTCATGTCTGTACTCAGATATTGTTGCTTCCGCTGACTCGTTTGTATTCAAGCTGATGTATTCGAGCCCTCGAGGCCCCTGGCTTGTAATATAAAGCTTGTATTATTTTAATTTGTGTCTAGAGTTGTGTTGTGATATCTTCCCGTGAGTCCTTGATCTTGATCGTACACATTTGCGTGTATGATTAGTGTACGATTGAATCGAGGGCGTCACAAGTTGGTATCAGAGCCGACTGCCTGTAGGTAGCCCCCTTTCCAACTCCTTGGCCGAAGTTGAGTCTAGTCACTGAAAACTTTTACTAACATTGGCTGTGTGGCTTACGGGCCCACGTCGCTATTGGGTGGTATTAGCATCTTTTACTCCTCGTCTATACTCTGGGACTCTGAACTCTCTTCTACTCGGGTTAAATGAATTTACTAACATTAGGATCCCGTGACCACATTCACCCCGAAGTTGGATGAAGCCATAGTTATTCCTTAGAATAGCTTTTTGAGTAGTGCACACCCTGTCGTGTTGACTACGGAGTGGAATCCATCGTACCTCCTTCATTATGCATGTTTTCATCATGAATGATCCTTATCTTTGCAAATGCTCAATGCTGAACTACCCCTGTTACATGTTAGCAGGATGGTTAGACCCGCTGGTCGTGGCTGTGGTGCCAACGACCCACCACCGCCTGAATTCTTTACTGGAATGAGGCAACAGTTTGAGTTAACTCGCCAGTTCATGGAAGGAATGATGGCTCAGTTTCCTCGTCCGAACATGAATCAACATCCAACCCGAGTAACTCTGCAGGACTTCATGCGCCTCAACCCAACTATCTACCGCAGCTCAACTCAACCCCTTGATGCTGATGACTGGCTCCGCGACATCACATATGAAATGGAGTCTGCTAGTGTTGCCCCTGCCAGCTATGTCACCTTCGCATCTTTCTTTCTGAAGGGTCCTGCTGCTCAATGGTGGGACAGCCACAGGCGTACCCTACCTGCTGGAACGGTCATTACTTGGCCGGATTTCCAAGCTGCCTTCCGTGCCCGTTTCATTCCTCAGGGAACCATGGACAGGAAGAAGCGAGAGTTCCTCAACCTCACCCAAGGCAACAAGACTGTAGATGCTTATCAACGGGAATTTCTGGACTTGTCGCGTTATGCTGAAGAAGACATTGCAACTGATGCTCGTAAGCAAGAGAAGTTTCGTGATGGACTTCACCCTGATATTAAGCTAGCATTGCTCGTTCATGACTTTGCCGACTTCGCCACCCTGGTGAACAAGGCTATTCAGGTTGAGACTGGTCTTCAGGAACACTAGGGATCCCTCAGGCGTAGCCGTGATGCTGGCCCATCTTCGGGCCCGTCAGCGCAGAAGCGTCGGATATGGATTCCCCACAGCATGTATCGTCCAACTGCACCTGCACCAAGACAGTCCTATGTTGCACCTCGTCTGCCTCCTCAACCGCAGAGGCAGCCCCTTCGGGCTGTACCACCCCAAGCTTCTGCTCCCAATCCCAATGATGGTCTGTGCTTCAAGTGTGGCCTTCCAGGTCACCGCTCCAGGAAATGCCCTCAGAATCAGAATCAGCTGGCTCTGTCTTCAACTGACCGTAACAATCAGCCCCATAACAACAATGCCAGACCTTATGGTCGTGGTCAGGCTAATCATATTGATCTGAATGAAGCTCAAGACCAGCCTGCCACTGTGATGGGCACTCTCCTTGTTAATTCAGTACCAGCTTCTATTTTGTTTGATTCAGGAGCATCACATTCATTCATGTCAGAAAATTTTGCTTACGCACATGACATTCGATGCGAGCCCATGAACACTCCGATAGTGGTACGCACCCCTGCGGGCCGATGTCAAACTACCATGATTGGTCGCAACATTCCTGTTGAAATTGAAGGGTTGGAATTCCTTGTTTCTCCCATTATTCTGGAGTCTTCCAATATTGACCTCATTCTGGGAATGGAATGGTTGAAAGCGCATACTGCCTCTATTGTTTGCGCTACCAAGGTCGTTCACCTCCTACATCCTTCAGATGAGATTGTAACCTACCATGCTCAGCTTGTTCAAAACGCTAAAGCACGACTTTATGCTTTGAATGCGTTGAACGCGGCACCTCTTGAGGGAATTGAAAAGATTCCAGTCGTTCGCGACTTCCAAGACGTATTTCCAGAAGAACTTCCAGGAATACCCCCTACCCGGGCTGTCGAGTTCGTCATCGACTTGAAACCAGGCACCGTTCCTATTGCAAAACGACCCTACAAGATGCCACCTCATGAACTCCTTGAGCTTAAGGAGGAAATCGACAAATCTCTTCACAAGGGTTTCATATCGTCCAAGTTCCTCTGCTTGGGGAGCACCTTCTCTCTTCGTCAAGAAGAAGGACGGTACGAACCGTTTGGTCCAAGACTATCGTCCTATCATGATGAGGACATTAATACAATTGTTACACCCACAGCCCCTGCTTCTATACATACTGGACCAATTACTAGAGCTCGTTGCACGCCAACTAAATTACCAGGTACTTTCGTTTCTTGGTAATGATTCTAATGTCATTGAGAATATGATGCTGCCTAAATTGGATACATTTGTTTTGCTTACAATGAAGGGTCTAGCTTGGAGAAGGATGAACATTGGAGCAAGAACAAGCATGGAGATGATGGCATGCACAAGGGGGAACAAGAACGGAGTTACAAGTGATGATTTCAGGACTTTGAAGCCACCATAATGGGTGCATGAAGCCTTGGACGAAATATACAAGATGCCATTTCATAAATTTCGTCCCGAGGCTATTTTAGGTGCTGCGTCACCTTATTATTGGGCCAGGCCCATGTAATTTCGAAATACATAAGTATAGGCTATTTTTAGAGTCCGTATGTGTGGGGAAACAAGAGATATGGTTGATTTCGGACCCCTCCACCAAGGGCCACGAAATTCCCCCCTCTTCCTCCATATATACAGCCCTTAGGGCATCGTTTAGACTTTGGGTTTTGTTTAGATTAAAAGTTCGCCATAGCTGCAACTTCGCGTACTTCGTTTGTGTTCAACGACCAGACAAAGGCGTCACAGAACCCCACCTTGATCAATAAAGCTTTCATCTTATATTCGCAATATCCAGATTGCAATCTTAGTTTCTTGCTTGTTCTTCGTTTGCTCGCAGGAAACAGACCCTCGTGGTCAGGTTGATCGTGCTCCGGCGTGGTCAATAACCTCTCGGAGTTGGTTTAGCGATTGCTAAGGCGCGACGTCCTCGCACGTTCGTAGTCGGATCGTCAAAGTCGACTTCCACCAAAGCGAAATCCACCATCTCATCGAAAGACGGGACACCTTAGCCTCTATCATATCAACCAAGCTACAATTCAAAACAAATATCCCCTTCCTCGGATCAATGATCTGTATGATTAACTGGCTGGTTCATCGATATTCTCTAAACTCGACTTGAGGTTGGGTTACCACCAGATCCGTGTTCGTGAAGAGGATATTCCAAAGACCGCATTTGTGACTCGTTATGGTTCTTACGAGTACACCGTCATGTCATTCGGTTTAACCAATGCTCCAGCTACATTCTCTCGTCTGATGAACTATATATATTCATGGATTACCTCGACAAGTTCGTCGTAGTCTATCTGGATGATATACTGGTATATTCGAAGAATAAAGAAGAACATGCTGAACATCTTCGTCTTGTTCTGGAGAAGCTTCGAGAGCATCAACTTTATGCCAAGTATTCCAAGTGTGAATTCTGGTTACCCGAAGTCACCTACCTTGGTCATGTTATCTCCAAGGATGGTATTGCCGTCAACCCAGAGCGCGTTCAGGCTATTCTTGACTGGACCCCTCCAAAGACTGTCAAGCAAGTCAGAAGCTTTCTCAGACTGGCCAGCTATTGTCGCCGCTTTGTCGAGAACTTCTCCAAGATCGCCAAGCCACTGACTAATCTGCTTCACAAAGGCGTTAAGTTCGATTGGACAGACAAATGTCAGGAAAGTTTCCAAGCACTCAAGGATAAACTGACTTCTGCCCCAGTGCTTGCTCCCCCTGATTCTCGCAAGGACTTTGTCATCTATTGTGACGCTTCACGTCAAGGATTAGGCTGTGTTCTAATGCAAGAGCGCAGGGTGATTGCCTATGCCTCCCGTCAAGTGCGTCCTCACGAAGAAAACTACCCGGTTCATGACCTTGAGCTTGCAGCGGTTATCTTTGCATTGAAGCTATGGCGACAATACCTTCTCGGTAATCGTTGTGAGATCTTCACTGATCATCAGAGTCTGAAGTACCTGTTTACTCAGCCAGATCTGAACCTCCGTCAGCAGCGATGGATGGAAGCTATTGCTGACTACAACTGCGGTATATCTTATACACCTGGCAAGGCTAATGTAATGGCCGATGCCCTAAGCCGAAAGTCTTATTGCAATAATCACCAGGTCTACAAAGCTCAACCCCGCCTTTATGAAGAGCTATGCAAGCTGAACCTTCAACTAGTTCCACAGGGTTCTCTGAATAACCTTGTTTTGGAACCAACTCTTCTGAAAGCAATCAAGTCTGCTCAAGCCAAAGATGCTCATGTTGATCTGATGAAAAAGGATCTTGCCTTAGAGAAATCCAGAGATTTCTCACTTGGTGAAGAGGGAACCTTATACTTTAGAGATCGCATTGTCGTACCCCAGTTCGAGCTTATGACAGAGAAGGTGATGAAAGAAGCGCATGACACCCCTCTCTCTATTCATCCGGGAAGTACCAAGATGTATCTTGACATCCGTCAGAAGTACTGGTGGTCTAAGATGAAGCAAGACATTGCTCGATATATTGAAGAATGTGACGTTTGTCATCGCGTCAAAGCAGAACATCAAAAACCGGCTGGACTTCTACAACCGCTTCCGATTCCTGAATGGAAGTGGGATAAGATCCAAATGGACTTCGTCACTGGCCTTCCCAAGTCTCAGAAAGGTAACGATGCTATCTTTGTCGTCATCGACCAATTCTCGAAGGTTGCTCACTTTCTGCCAGTCAAGGAGACTATCACTGCTAGTCAATTGGCAACCTTGTATATCTCCCGAATTGTGTCACTCCACGGCATTCCGAAGGAGATCAGTTCAGACCGCGGCAGTATTTTCACTTCTAAGTTCTGGGATAGTTTCCAAGAGGCAATGGGAACTCATATTACCTGGAGCACTGCTTATCATCCCCAATCCCAAGGCCAAGTCGAGCGAGTCAATCAAATTCTTGAAGACATGCTTCGAGCTTGTGTTATTTCTTTCGGCAAGAAGTGGGAAGAATCTCTCCCTTATGCGGAGTTCTCTTATAACAATAGCTATCAAGCCAGCTTGAAGATGGCACCCTTTGAAGTGCTTTATGGACGTAAGTGCCGAACCCCTCTGAATTGGTCAGAAACTGGGGAACGAGCACTCATTGGTCCAGACATTATTCAACAAGCTGAAGAGCAGGTTCGCATTGTCCGGGATAATCTCAAGGCGGCCCAATCCCGCCAGAAGAGCAACTATGACCGGAAACACTGGGGTTCAACTTATCAACCTGGTGAACAAGCTTATCTGCGTGTCACTCCTTTGAGAGGCACTCATCGGTTCGGAGTCAAGGGAAAGTTAGCTCCTCGCTACATTGGTCCCTTCCGTATTCTCGCCCGTCGTGGACTAGTGGCTTATCAACTGGAGTTGCCACCTCAGTTCTCTCACGTTCATGACGTCTTCCATGTGTCGCAACTTCGTCGATGCTTCAAGGATCCGGAACGTGAAGTGGATCCGGAATTGATTGAAATTCAAGATGATCTCACATACAAGGAGCATCCGATCTGCATTCTTGAAGAAGCTGAACGTCGAACCTGCCAGAAGGTTACTAAGTTCCTCAAGGTGCAATGGTCGAATCATACTAAAGAGGAAGCCACTTGGGAACGCGAAGATAACCTCCGGGCTGAATACCCCGATCTTTTCCCTTCTACCTCTTAATTCTCGGGACGAGAATTTCTTTTAGAGGAGGAGAGTTGTAACACCCTGGTGTAATGATGCTACAGTAACCCCTGGGGTTAAGTTAATATTTTTGCTAAACATGTGCCTGATCATTATTGTCTCATGTTCTTTCACATTCCAGTTGAATTCAAATTCAAATTTTGTCTGAAATTCAAAATGCTCAGACATGAAAACAAAAATGTTCATCATGTGCAGAATAATCCACAACTAATATTGGTGGTGAACCAACATTTTTGCAAAAAGGTTTGAGTGGCCTAAGCTACTTCAAACAGTGGCCTAAGAAATAAATTAAATGCCTTTTTAATTTATGAAAATGGCAAACTATTTCTAAAGCCTCACAATCTTTTTTGGCAGTGCCTAATAATTCTTTGAGATTGTTTTGGCCAGTGGCATAATTTTGCAAAGTCAATTGTGGCAAAAAGAAAATGCAAAAGCTGCTGGAAAAGAAAAACAAAAAAAACCAAGAAAAGGAAAAGCCCCCCCTCTCAACTGGGCCGACTGGCCAGCTGGCCACCGTGCCCCCCCATGGGTCTCGGCCCACCTCAACCAGCCGGCCCAGCTCCCCGCATCGCTCTCCCCTCCCTCCTGTTCCCCCGGTGCGCACCGCTACAGGGGCGCGTCGCCGCCCGACCACCTCGCCGGAAACGCCGCGGGTGGATAAGGGCCCCTCCCCTCGACGCCTCGACCTCCTCCCCACCTACCTCCACCCACGCCTCGAACCCCCTCGCCCTCTCCGCCTCTCCCTATCCCACTCCTTCGTTCTGGAGAGGAGGCCGACGCGGTCGCCGCCGTGCCTCGCCCGTCCTCGCGGCCATCGAGCGCCGTTCGCCTCGCCATCGTGCCCATCATCTGTGCCGTCATCGTCTACCCCGTCCCCGTCCGTGAGCGCGAGCCGGGAGCCACTGCGGGGTGTGGATCGAGCCGCCCCCTTTCGCCTCTGTCGCCGGCGAACTCCGTCGTCTCCGGCAACTGCTGCTGCTACTAAGCCTATCACCGGCCTCCTTGTGCCGCTCAGTGAGCCCTTCATACTTCTCCCTCTCTGTTCCCTCTCACGCGCCCTCTAGCCTCGTCTCCAACCGCGGCCGAACGCCAGCGTCCGCCCCGCCACTCGCCGTCGTCATTCTAGCCCGTTACGGGCCGCCCCACCATCGTAGATGGATGCGGCATCGAAGGTCCATTCGAGCGCGACCAGCCGCGACCGATTTGGCGCCCCATAGGCTTTTCCCGACACGCTCCCGAACGCCGCTACCGCCTCTGCTTGCCGCCGGCGATGCTCCGGCCGTCCCCGGCGTCGGTCGTCGTCACCATTGTGTGCGCGGCGCCGGGCCGCGCCCTTAGGTCCAAGCCGCAGGTCCTGAGGCCCCCTGTAGTGCGGCCTCAGCCAACTCCGGCGAGGTGCCGCCGTTGCTTTGGTCGCCGGAGCTAGCTCCGGCACCACTGCTGACCTGGCCGGCTGGGGCCACCCGCTGGGTCGCTGACCCGTGGGCCTGGCTGACCTGTTGACTTCGGTCAACTACTGACTGGGCACTCTGGCCCACTGACATGCGGGCCCCGCCGCATATTTAATCTAACTAAACCAGTTTTATTTTTAAAAGTAATTAGTTTAGCTAATTAGTCATTTACATGTGGGGCCCAATTGCTAATTAACCCCCCCTGTTATTTTAATATAACCCACTGTTAGCCCTTTGTCTATGACATGTGGGACCCGTTGGTCAGTTTGACCTGGTCAGCGAGTCTGTTGACTGCTGACGTCATCAGCACGTCATGCTGACATCATTTTATCCTTTCTGTTAATTTAAATAAATCCAGAAAATGGTTTAATCTTTAAAAATTCATAGAAAATAAACCGTAACACGGATGAAAATGTTTTCTATATGAAAGTTGCTCAGAAAAATCCAACGAATCCGAATATGCGGTCCGTTCATCTATCACATGCCCCTAGCATGCTGAACATGGAACTTTCCCCCTCCGGTCATCTGTCTGACACAGGTCCGGAACCGGGAACACCTTCCCGGTTGATTTCCCCCTTCACCTATAACGTCTAGGACCGCGTTAGAGCACGCTTAGCGCTACGTATCGTCATGTCATGCTTAGTGTTACCTCTGTTTGCTATGTATTTACTGTTTCTTCCCCCTCTTCTCTCCGGTAGACCCCGAGGCCGCTGATGCCCCGGTGATCGACTACGTCGTCGACAACGACCCCTCCTTGCCAGATCAACCAGGCAAGCCCCCCCCCCTTTGATCATCCCGATATCGCCCATTCCATTCTCTCATGCTTGCATTAGATTTTGCTATTGTTATTGTTTGCTCCTATTCTGATGCATAGCCCCCTTTTGTAACCTGCTTATTGTTACCTTACCGGCTTATCCTAAACTGCTTAGTACAGGTTGGTTAGTGATCCATCAGTGACCCCCACCTTGTCCTTGTTGCCCCTGCTTCATCATTGAAGACCCGATCAATGGGATCGAAGACCAGGCCCCGGCACCGCACATCACTTTCCCCTTAGTTGCTCGACACTACTGGGATACTATCGAGTGCCGAGGGTGAGACCTCTACAATACTTCTGATGTTAACCCTGTAGTGTAGCTATTCGGTCGTGGTCATCGAGGGTGATTTCCTCTTTAACCACTTCCGATACGACTCTGTCGTGCAACCCCTCAAGTGTGAACCTCGAGGGTGATTCCTCTATGTTCACCTTGATGATTACATTGAGTGGAACCCACCGAGGGTGATTCCTTGGGTTTTCCTCTTGATGTTTGGACACACGGATACTTGGACTTTACAACTGTTACTTGGAAAGTGATGTGGAGACGGGTTGACCTGGAAGGTGCCCGTGAGATAATTACGAGGCATGGCCGGGCATTCTTAGCCCTTGCCGCAAGTCCTCGAGACGGGGCAACGGGGTCACCTCTTTCGTGAGTCTCTGCTTGTTACCGCGCGTTCCTAATCCACTACGATTTGGATATTTGATCCGAGGGGCCTCTGGCCTGATAGCACTAACCATCACGTGGGCATAGTATGGGCGTTCTGCGTCGTATACATCAGCCAAAGCTTAATAGACGTCAGCGACTGAGTGGCGCGCGCCGGGTTGGACTGCGCAAGCGCCTGCCTTGTTGAAGGAGGTAGCTAGGTCTGCTCACCGGCCGCGTACGCAACGTGCAGGAGTTTCCGGGGAGATGGCCCATGACCCCTGGGGGCATAGGTTTAGTCCGGCGTGCTGACCTCTCTGTTAAGTCTAGGTCGGGTTGCGGCGTATTGTTTGGCCGAGGCCGGGCATGACCCTGGAAAGTGTGTCCGGCCGGAGTCAATCGAGCGTGGTGGGTAAGTTGGTGCACCCCTGCAGGGAAGAAAACATCTATCGATAGCCTGTCCTACGGTAACGGACACTTGGAGTTGTATCCCGATCGATACAACTAGAACTGGATACTTGTGATGAGAACTGGATGGTGATGAGGATTTGATTGTGATGATAACTGGATAGTATGGCTCTGGGATTGCTTTCTCGCAGGGAGTCGAGAAAGGATCTCTCGCCGAGGTTGATAACACTACTACCGCTTTACTTTATGCTACTCTACTCCCTCTTGTTTGTTGCAAGATGGTGGTTTCCAGAAGATGCTAGTCTTCGATAGGACTAGACCTTCTCTCTATTCTGGCATTTCTGCAGCCCAGTCCACATATACAGCCTTCCTTTGATAATGTTGCATATGTAGTGTAGATCCTTGCTTGCGAGTACTTTGGATGAGTACTCACGGTTGCTTTGCTCCCCCTTTTCCCCCTTCTTTCTTCTTTCTGGTTGTTGCAACCAGATGGTGGAGTCCAAGAGCCAGATGCCACCTTTGACGACTGCTGCTACCCCGAGGGTGCCTACTACCACGTGACGGACGCCGACGACCAAGAGTAGTTAGGAGGCTCCCAGGCAGGAGGCCTTGCCTTTTCGATCGTAGATGCTTTTGTGCTAGCCTTCTTAAGGCAAACTTGTTTAACTCATGTCTGTGCTAAGATATTGTTGCTTCCGCTGACTCGTTTGTATTCAAGCTGTTGTATTCGAGCCCTCGAGGCCCCTGGCTTGTAATATAAAGCTTGTATTATTTTAATTTGTGTCTAGAGTTGTGTTGTGATATCTTCCCGTGAGTCCTTGATCTTGATCGTACACATTTGCGTATATGATTAGTGTACGCTTGAATCGAGGGCGTCACACCATGGGTATGGGATGAGGGTTAGGATTAGTGGAACTGTCGTAATGTGAAAGGACGGGACGACTAGGAGCGGTTTGTCGATTGTAAAAATGTCGAGTGCGGGGGGGGCGTGCGAATGGGAGCATAGTGGCTTGCCTAGTGGATAAATGGATTCATGCACAGTACTATGGGGGCCCAATTATATGTCATGTCTACTCGATGCCTAATTAAATGGCTTTCGATGTCATGTTAAGCGTCTGGAAAATTACAGGTGATACGAAGCTTTCCATTCTCCCATGATATGGGCTTTTGAGAGCCCTTGGATCTGAGATCGAACGATTGCATGGCGTGATTCTACACCTACGGGTGAATATCCTATCCTGGAGGGTTATTCTACAAATTTTCAGCAACTTAGCATGGGACCGTTCGATCTCAGATCCAAGGGCTGCCAGCATCCCGTATCATGGTCGTGCCTACCACGACCGTCGCCTCGCTCGCGCGGTCGTGCCCTTGGAGATTTAACACGATGCGTTAGGCTATCTGATGTTGGCATGTCATACATAGTCATCACTTAGTCACTCATACAACAAGGTTAGCTATAAGGTTGGCTATAAGAGTATTTTTTGTTTACTTCTCTCTATCTCTTTCTCCGTAGTATTTATTGCATTTGCCAAGGAGTGACCTCTTCCAATGAAATGGTGCTTAGATGAGGTGCTATGGGCATTAAATGGCTTAGCAACTCAAGTCCCCAATGTATTGGTGCTTAGTTTTTTGTTGCTAAGTTTGCTTCATCTAGGTACACGCGCTTATCACCGTTTCTTCCTGGGGTCACCAAACTAGTCTCTCTCTTCTTAATTAACTTGCCACAATAGACTTTATGCCTATGTGGCAGGCTTAGCACCTATAGGATCAAGTACAATAGTGGGCTATAAGCCCGCTTTACATGGCATTTTTGCATATGTGGGAGAAAGAGGCAAGGAAAAAGTGGAGGAGTGGGCTCTCAAGCAAGAGCCAGCCTCTACATGGTGGAGCATCGGGAGAGCCACCTGTATGGAGGTGGTCAGGAATCAGGAGACTCACGCCGGTCGTAGCGCCGCAGTTAAAATTATAATGGCAAGTCAAATCACCGGGCCCCACCTATCCAGTAGTAACTCACTGTCAAATCACACAACCCTACGTTTGCAGCAGCCTACTTGATGAGGACATCAATACAATTGTTACACCCACAGCCCCTGCTGCTATACATACTGGACCAATTACTAGAGCCCGTGCACGCCAACTAAATTACCAGGTACTTTCGTTTCTTGGTAATGATTCTAATGTTCATGAGAATATGATGCTGCCTAAATTGGATACATTTGTTTTGCTTACAAATGAAGGGCCTAGCTTGGAGAAGGATGAACATTGGAGCAAGAACAAGCATGGAGATGATGGCATGCGCAAGGGGAACAAGAACGGAGTTACAAGTGATGATTTCAGGACTTTGAAGCCACCATAATGGGTGCATGAAGCCTTGGACGAAATATACAAGATGCCACTTCATAAATTTCGTCCCGAGGCTATTTTAGGTGCTGCGTCACCTTATTATTGGGCCAGGCCCATGTAATTTCGAAATACATAAGTATAGGCTATTTTTAGAGTCCGTATGTGTGGGGAAACAAGAGATAGGGTTGATTTCGGACCCCTCCACCAAGGGCCACGAAATTCCCCCCTCTTCCTCCATATATACAGCCCTTAGGGCAACGTTTAGACTTTGGGATTTGTTTAGTTAAAAGTTAGCCATTGCAACTTCGTGTACTTTGTTTGTGTCCAACGACCAAACCAAGACCGTTTACGGATCCCCACCTTTATCAATACTTCATCTATATTCGCAATATTCAGATTGCTTTATCATATTCTTGCTTGTTCTTCGATTGCTTGCAGGAATAGACCTTCGTGGTCAGGTTGATTGTGCTCAGGCGTGGTCAATAACCTCTGGAGATTGGTTTAGCGATTGCTAAGGCGCAACGTCGTGCACGTTTGTAGTGGGATCGTCAAAGTCGTCTCCACCAAATCGATAGTTACCATCTCATCGAAAGATCGGGACACCCCCGCCTCTATCAAGTGGTATCAGATTTCCAGGTTGCTCGGTGAGATTTTACAGTTTTTCGTCGTTTAGATCGAGTCTGTTCTTCATACCTACAGTCCACGAAAAAGCCACACAAAAAAAATTAGGGTTAGTTCATCATATCCGAACCAATCTGAGCCTTTGCTTAATCTTTTTAGGGTTTTGCTTTGTTGAATTTGCGGTTGCATCGTCGTGTCTATTTGCTGGTCTTAGAGTCTAGTCTTTTAGAGTTTCGAGTTCTGGTCATAAGTTGTCACGCCGCCGCCGCACCATCATCATCGCCCCTGCCATCTACCACCACCGCTCCGAATCCGTATCCATATACCACCACCAATCCGTGTCCATATACCACCACCGATCCATATCCATATACCACCACCGCTACCACCACCGCTGCCATATACCACCACCATATATCCACCACCAATCCGAGTTCCTTGCTTATTAGGGTTGTTTTCGAGATCCATCTAGTTTCCGATTCGTGTTTCCTTGCCGGAGTAGGTTTCGGAAAAAAAAAGAGTTGGGTAGCCACGCTCCGTTTAGGCCCAAAATTTTTCGAAAACGCATTTTTCGAAAAATTTTCTGGCTATCCTATTTTTACGTGTTTCTAAGTGTTTTGAGACAGGTGCCATTATAGGAAGTTTTTTTTGACCCGTTTCCAGTTTTTGGGTCCGGGCAGTCAAAAAAAAAAATTTGGTCGAAAAAATTTCGTGCCCATCCTGTCAGTTTGAGCTAAGAAGAGTTTTGAGACACTCGCCATTATAGTGATTTTTCACAAAAAAAAAAGAGAGCGCAAAAAAAAAAGCAGCGCAAAAAAAAAGAGCGCAAAAAAAAAAGAGCGGAAAAAAAATTTCCAGAGTGTGCTTTTCCCTTGTTTACGTGCCGCGCCGTGATTTTGTTAGTGTTCTAGGCTCGCGTCTCTAGCACAGTCTAGCCTAGGACCAGCACAGTACCGTCGTTGAGCGTTTATTCAACTTTGCATCTCTGAATTGATTATTGCTGACCCTTTTTGCTACCATATTATAAGCCTTCCCAGCTCCACATACATCTACGTCGTGCGTTTGACTCTCCCTGGTAATCGCTCTATCCAAGCTTTGAGAGTTTTTGACTACAACGGTTGCCGATCACCGCCTGCTGCTGGGTAAGAACTGGTAAGAATTTGAGATTTGCTTGACAGATTTGTGACACCCACCACCACCACTTGTTCGTAGTCTGTAGGATCATATTCTTGTGTGTTTCTATTGCTGCTAACCATGCCAGGATCACAAGCCGACGAGATTGACTGGGAGAATTTATCGAACAAGGAGCTTCATGATAAGTTTCAGCAAATGATGACTGAACAGGTGCAAGATGTGCTGAACAATTTTGAAGAGGCCATGGAGAAGATCACTGGCTTTGAGAAGACGTTCGAAACAAAGCTCGATAACAAGTTTAATGAATTGCTCGCGCGTCTTCCACCACCACCACCCGCTGCAGCTAACGCACCTCTCCAACAACAACAACAACAACAACGACTACCTCCACGTCGCGAAGCAGACCTCCGCCGAGCAAGCCGTGTTCCTCTTGCGTTTGGCCAAACTGTTGGTGCTGCTGTTGATACTTCTGTGGCTCCTGCTGTTGATGCGGAGGAGGATGATTATGTGGGAGACTATGAGGATGAGGTTGATCAAAATCAACACTACGTGCAGCCACCTGTACCACCACCAGCAGGTCGACCTCAGGTATATTATCGTAATGGTAGGCCTCCACCACCACCTCAGGTACGCGATGATGTCCATATTCCTAAACTGAAATTGAATATTCCACCATTTGAGGGTAGATATGTTCCTGATATATATCTTACTTGGGAGTTAGAAACTGAACAACGATTTACATGTTTACAATATCCTGAGGAGAGACGAGTTGCTGCTGCTGTTTGTGCTTTCACTAGTTTTGCATGTGTATGGTGGTCTGAACATTGTAGATTATATCCTATTCCAACTACTTGGGCTGCTTTGAAAACTGCTATGCGTACGCGTTGGGTTCCACCATATTATCAACGTGAATTGCTTCAAAAATTGCAGCGTTTAAGACAAGGAAAAAATTCTGTAGAAGAATATTATCAGGAATTACAAACTGGCATGATTAGATGTGGTATTGTTGAGGAGAATGAAGCTATGCTTGCACGTTTTCTGGGTGGATTAAATAGAGAGATTCAGACCATTCTAGACTATAAGGAGTATACTAATATCACTCGTTTATTCCATCTTGCTTGTAAAGCTGAACGTGAAGTGCAGGATCGAAAAGCATTGGGGCGAACTAACTTTTCTGCAGGCCGACCTTCATCATGGACGCCACGTGCATCTTCTACTTCAACTGCACCAGCACCTCCATCCGGTGCCACCTCCAGCCGTGATACAAGAAAACAGGCACAACCACCATTATCTGCCAAGAGCGCACCTGCGGGGCCTGCACAGCGTTCTTCTTCTTCCATGGCATCAACAGGGCACACAAGTGATATTATTTGTCGTCGTTGTAAGGGAGGAGGTCATTATGCGAGAGAATGCAAATCTCCGCGTGTGATGATTGCTACCGCGGATGGTGGATATGAGTCCGCTAGTGACTATGATGAGGAGACTTTGGCTCTTATTACACGTGAAGAACATGGTGGAGATGATTCTGATCATGAGACGCAATACATGGCTCCTGAAGACGCTGACAGGTATGAATGTTTAGTTGCTCAATGTGTTTTGAGTGTGCAGGTCACACAAGCTGAGCAAAATCAGAGGCACAATTTATTCCATACCAAGGGAGTTGTGAAGGAACGTTCTGTGCGCGTCATCATAGACGGAGGGAGCTGCAACAACTTGGCTAGCATGGAGATGGTGGAGAAGCTTTCTCTCACCACAAGACCACATCCACATCCTTACTACATCCAATGGTTCAACAACAGCGGCAAGGTTAAGGTAACACGTATTGTTCGTGTGCATTTTAGTATCTCTACATATGCTGATTATGTTGATTGTGATGTGGTACCTATGCAAGCATGTTCCTTATTACTTGGTAGACCATGGCAATTTGATAAAAATTCTGTACACCATGGTAGAAACAATCACTATACTCTTGTTCATAAGGATAAAAATATTACTTTGCTTCCTATGACTCCTGATTCCATTTTGAAAGATGATATTAATAGAGCTAATAAAGCACAACAGGAGAAGAATAAGAGTGAAAATCAGATTGTGGCAAAAGAATTTGAGCAACAAATAAAGCCTAATAATAAACCATCTAGTGTTGCTTCTGAAATTAAATTGAAAAGTGCATGTTTATTTGCCACCAAATCTGATATTGATGCGCTAGATTTCAGCAAATCTGTATGTTATGCTTTTGTGTGCAAAGAGGCATTATTTTCATTCGAGGACGTGCCTTCCTCTTTGCCTCTTGCTGTCACTAACATTTTGCAGGAGTTCGGTGACGTTTTTCCACAAGACGTGCCACCAGGATTACCGCCTATTCGAGGGATTGAGCATCAGATTGACTTAATTCCCGGTGCTTCACTGCCAAACCGTGCACCATACCGTACCAATCCAGAGGAGACGAAGGAGATTATGCGTCAAGTACAAGAGCTTCTCGACAAAGGTTATATACGCGAATCCCTTAGTCCTTGTGCTGTTCCTATTATTCTAGTGCCGAAAAAGGATGGTACATCACGTATGTGTGTTGATTGTAGAGGCATTAATAATATTACTATTCGTTATCGTCATCCTATTCCTAGGCTAGATGATATGCTTGATGAATTGAGTGGCTCTACAATATTCTCCAAAGTTGATTTGCATAGTGGCTACCATCAAATTCGTATGAAATTGGGAGATGAATGGAAAACAACATTTAAAACTAAGTTTGGATTATATGAGTGGTTAGTCATGCCTTTTGGGTTAACTAATGCACCTAGTACTTTCATGAGATTAATGAACGAAGTTTTACGTGCTTTCATTGGACGATTTGTGGTAGTTTACTTTGATGACATATTGATTTATAGCAGATCTTTGGAAGAACATTTGGAACATTTACGTGCTGTTTTTATTGCTCTACGTGATGCACGTTTGTTTGGTAACCTTGGGAAGTGCTACTTTTGCACCGACCGAGTATCTTTTCTTGGCTATGTTGTTACTCCACAGGGAATTGAAGTTGATAAAGCCAAGATTGAAGCTATTGAGAGTTGGCCGCAACCCAAAACGGTCACACAAGTGAGGAGTTTTCTTGGCCTCGCTGGATTCTATAGGCGTTTTGTGAGAGATTTCAGCACCATTGCTGCACCTCTCAATGAGCTTACAAAGAAAGATGTGCCTTTTCTTTGGGGTACCGCACAGGAAGAAGCCTTCACGGTATTGAAAGATAAGTTGACACATGCTGATGAGGACATCAATACAATTGTTACACCCACAGCCCCTGCTGCTATACATACTGGACCAATTACTAGAGCTCGTGCACGCCAACTAAATTACCAGGTACTTTCGTTTCTTGGTAATGATTCTAATGTTCATGAGAATATGATGCTGCCTAAATTGGATACATTTGTTTTGCTTACAAATGAAGGGCCTAGCTTGGAGAAGGATGAACATTGGAGCAAGAACAAGCATGGAGATGATGGCATGCGCAAGGGGAACAAGAACGGAGTTACAAGTGATGATTTCCGGACTTTGACGCCACCATAATGGGTGCATGAAGCCTTGGACGAAATATACAAGATGCCACTTCATAAATTTCGTCCCGAGGCTATTTTAGGTGCTGCGTCACCTTATTATTGGGCCAGGCCCATGTAATTTCGAAATACATAAGTATAGGCTATTTTTAGAGTCCGTATGTGTGGGGAAACAAGAGATAGGGTTGATTTCGGACCCCTCCACCAAGGGCCACGAAATTCCCCCCTCTTCCTACATATATACAGCCCTTAGGGCATCGTTTAGACTTTGGGTTTTGTTTAGATTAAAAGTTCGCCATAGCTGCAACTTCGCGTACTTCGTTTGTGTTCAACGACCAGACAAAGGCGTCACAGAACCCCACCTTGATCAATAAAGCTTTCATCTTATATTCGCAATATCCAGATTGCAATCTTAGTTTCTTGCTTGTTCTTCGTTTGCTCGCAGGAAACAGACCCTCGTGGTTAGGTTGATCGTGCTCCGGCGTGGTCAATAACCTCTCGGAGTTGGTTTAGCGATTGCTAAGGCGCGACGTCCTCGCACGTTCGTAGTCGGATCGTCAAGGTCGACTTCCACCAAAGCGAAATCCACCATCTCATCGAAAGACGGGACACCTTTGCCTCTATCATCAGGTACGAGATGATGTCCATATTCCTAAACTGAAATTGAATATTCCACCATTTGAGGGTAGATATGTTCCTGATATATATCTTACTTGGGAGTTAGAAACAGAACAACGATTTACATGTTTACAATATCCTGAGGAGAGACGAGTTGCTGCTGCTGTTTGTGCTTTCACTAGTTTTGCATGTGTATGGTGGTCTGAACATTGTAGATTATATCCTATTCCAACTACTTGGGCTGCTTTGAAAACTGCTATGCGTACGCGTTGGGTTCCACCATATTATCAACGTGAATTGCTTCAAAAATTGCAGCGTTTAAGACAAGGGAAAAATTATGTAGAAGAATATTATCAGGAATTACAAACTGGCATGATTAGATGTGGTATTGTTGAGGAGAATGAAGCTATGCTTGCACGTTTTCTGGGTGGATTAAATAGAGAGATTCAGACCATTTTAGACTATAAGGAGTATACTAATATCACTCGTTTATTCCATCTTGCTTGTAAAGCTGAACGTGAAGTGCAGGATCGACAAGCATTGGGGCGAACTAACTTTTCTGCAGGCCGACCTTCATCATGGACACCACGTGCATCTTCTACTTCAACTGCACCAGCACCTCCATCCGGTGCCACCTCCAGCCGTGATACAAGAAAACAGGCAGAACCACCATTATCTGCCAAGAGCGCACCTGCGGGGCCTGCACAGCGTTCTTCTTCTTCCATGGCATCAACAGGGCACACAAGTGATATTATTTGTCGTCGTTGTAAGGGAGGAGGTCATTATGCGAGAGAATGCAAATCTCCGCGTGTGATGATTGCTACCGCGGATGGTGGATATGAGTCCGCTAGTGACTATGATGAGGAGACATTGGCTCTTATTACACGTGAAGAACATGGTGGAGATGATTCTGATCATGAGACGCAATACATGGCTCCTGAAGACGCTGACAGGTATGAATGTTTAGTTGCTCAACGTGTTTTGAGTGTGCAGGTCACACAAGCTGAGCAAAATCAGAGGCACAATTTGTTCCATACCAAGGGAGTTGTGAAGGAACGTTCTGTGCGCGTCATAATAGACGGAGGGAGCTGCAACAACTTACTTTCATGAGATTAATGAACGAAGTTTTACGTGCTTTCATTGGACGATTTGTGGTAGTTTACTTTGATGACATATTGATTTATAGCAGATCTTTGGAAGAACATTTGGAACATTTACGTGCTGTTTTTATTGCTCTACGTGATGCACGTTTGTTTGGTAACCTTGGGAAGTGCACCTTTTGCACCGACCGAGTATCTTTTCTTGGCTATGTTGTTACTCCACAGGGAATTGAAGTTGACAAAGCCAAGATTGAAGCTATTGAGAGTTGGCCGCAGCCCAAAACGGTCACACAAGTGAGGAGTTTTCTTGGCCTCGCTGGATTCTATAGGCGTTTTGTGAGAGATTTCAGCACCATTGCTGCACCTCTCAACGAGCTTACAAAGAAGGATGTGCCTTTTGTTTGGGGTACCGCACAGGAAGAAGCCTTCGCGGTATTGAAAGATAAGTTGACACATGCTCCTTTACTCCAACTTCCTGATTTTAATAAGACTTTTGAGCTTGAATGTGATGCTAGTGGAATTGGATTAGGAGGTGTGTTATTACAAGATGGCAAACCTGTTGCGTACTTTTCTGAAAAATTGAGTGGGCCTAGTCTGAATTATTCTACTTATGATAAAGAATTATATGCTCTTGTTCGGACTTTAGAAACATGGCAACATTATTTATGGCCCAAAGAATTTGTTATACATTCTGATCATGAATCTTTGAAACATATTAAAAGTCAAGCTAAACTGAATCGTAGACATGCTAAATGGGTTGAATTCATTGAGACTTTCCCTTATGTCATTAAACACAAGAAGGGAAAAGAAAATGTTATTGCTGATGCATTGTCTCGTCGCTATACTATGCTTTCACAACTTGACTTCAAAATATTTGGTTTAGAGACCATCAAAGATCAATATGTGCATGATGCTGATTTTAAAGATGTAATGCATAATTGTAAAGAAGGAAGAATGTGGAACAAGTTTGTTGTTAACGATGGATTTGTGTTTCGTGCTAACAAGCTATGCATTCCAGCTAGCTCCGTTCGTCTTTTGTTGTTGCAGGAGGTGCATGGAGGAGGATTAATGGGACACTTTGGCGTGAAGAAGACGGAGGACGTACTTGCTACACATTTATTTTGGCCAAAGATGAGACGGGATGTTGAGCGTTTTATTGCTCGCTGCACTACATGTCAAAAAGCTAAGTCACGACTCAATCCTCATGGTTTATATATGCCTTTGCCTGTACCTAGTGTTCCTTGGGAGGATATATCTATGGACTTTGTTTTAGGTTTACCTCGAACAAAGAAGGGGGGGGGATAGCATATTTGTTGTCGTGGATAGATTCTCGAAAATGGCACACTTTATACCATGTCATAAAAGCGATGATGCTGTTAATGTTGCTGATTTGTTCTTTCGTGAAATTATTCGTTTGCATGGTGTGCCAAATACTATTGTTTCAGATCGTGATACTAAATTTCTTAGCCACTTTTGGAGATGTTTATGGGCTAAGTTGGGGACTAAACTGCTTTTTAGTACTACTTGTCACCCCCAAACTGATGGACAAACTGAAGTAGTCAATAGAACATTGTCTACTATGCTTAGGGCTGTTTTGAAGAATAATAAGAAAATGTGGGAGGAATGCTTGCCTCATATTGAATTTTCTTATAATCGTTCATTGCATTCTACTACTAAGATGTGCCCTTTTGAAGTTGTGTATGGTTTCCTACCCCGTGCACCTATTGATTTGTTGCCTCTTCCATCTTCGGAGAAGGTTAATTTTGATGCTAAACAACGTGCTGAATTGATTTTAAAAATGCATGAGTTAACTAAGGAAAACATTGAGCGAATGAATGCTAAATATAAACTTGCTGGAGATAAGGGTAGAAAACATGTTGTGTTTGCACCTGGAGATCTTGTTTGGTTACATTTGCGTAAGGATAGATTTCCTGATTTGCGCAAATCAAAGTTAATGCCACGTGCTGATGGTCCCTTTAAGGTGTTAGAGAAAATAAATGATAATGCATATAAACTTGAGCTGCCTGCAGATTTTGGGGTTAGTCCCACTTTTAACATTGCAGATTTGAAGCCTTATTTGGGTGAGGAAGATGAACTTCCGTCGAGGACGACTTCATTTCAAGAAGGGGAGGATGATGAGGACATCAATACAATTGTTACACCCACAGCCCCTGCTGCTATACATACTGGACCAATTACTAGAGCTCGTGCACGCCAACTAAATTACCAGGTACTTTCGTTTCTTGGTAATGATTTTAATGTTCATGAGAATATGATGCTGCCTAAATTGGATACATTTGTTTTTCTTACAAATGAAGGGCCTAGCTTGGAGAAGGATGAACATTGGAGCAAGAACAAGCATGGAGATGATGGCATGCGCAAGGGGAACAAGAACGGAGTTACAAGTGATGATTTCAGGACTTTGAAGCCACCATAATGGGTGCATGAAGCCTTGGACGAAATATACAAGATGCCACTTCATAAATTTCGTCCCGAGGCTATTTTAGGTGCTGCGTCACCTTATTATTGGGCCAGGCCCATGTAATTTCGAAATACATAAGTATAGGCTATTTTTAGAGTCCGTATGTGTGGGGAAACAAGAGATAGGGTTGATTTCGGACCCCTCCACCAAGGGCCACGAAATTCCCCCCTCTTCCTCCATATATACAGCCCTTAGGGCATCGTTTAGACTTTGGGATTTGTTTAGTTAAAAGTTAGCCATTGCAACTTCGTGTACTTTGTTTGTGTCCAACGACCAGACCAAGACCGTTTACGGATCCCCACCTTTATCAATACTTCATCTATATTCGCAATATTCAGATTGCTTTATCATATTCTTGCTTGTTCTTCGATTGCTTGCAGGAATAGACCTTCGTGGTCAGGTTGATTGTGCTCAGGCGTGGTCAATAACCTCTGGAGATTGGTTTAGCGATTGCTAAGGCGCAACGTCGTGCGCGTTTGTAGTCGGATCGTCAAAGTCGTCTCCACCAAATCGATAGTTACCATCTCATCGAAAGATCGGGACACCCCCGCCTCTATCACTACTCCCTCATCTTCTCGTGTCTCTGTCAAACCAACTAGGCGGAACTGCCCCGCCTACCGCGCGGGAAAAGCACCGCCCTCGACTTTTAAATACTACAGTATACTAATTTGTATCCATGGATTGCGCCATGGAGCAAAGCCTCAAGAAAACGGCGGTACACATGTATGGAGTATACAACACGCCCGTTGCGTTCGCGTCGCACCCCAGACGGTCGGTCGGTCTGGCACGCCGCTCTCCAAATGGAATGCTCGTCATATTGCGCTTGCACACACATGTGGGACCGCAATTGAGAACCGACCATAGGCACACTCCTCGGCCCCGCAAGTCGTGTGAGTTAATAGAAGAGAGAGACGAGCGATAGTACTACTAGAGAAGTGTTGTAGGAGTACATATGTTGGTACATGGACGATCCCTGCAAGACACGGAAGATCAATTCGTCCATGCATGTGACCAGACTCCAGCAGACATGCCTGGATTAGCTATCGTCTATATATCATGCAGGCTGTGTTGTACAGGGCTGTAGTTCTGGTAAGAAATCTAAAAAAAGGTTTCTTGTCATCTCGCAAAATTAGGTGTCATGTGCTTCGGATCACTGCGAGGGTTTACAACGACAACTGAGTTGGGCTAGTCATTGGGGGCACATGCACGAAGACTACTCGGCTGCCATCTAGGTGAAGCCGGCTATGTTGATTAGGACATCTGTCGACGAACCCCTTTTCTATGATTTTATCTTTAATTTGAGCTTTGATACTCGTCTAGTTTGTCTGTCGGGATTCATCTTGTCTCCTTTGGGCAATGAGGTTATGATTTCTTGTCATGTGGCATTTTTTTGTGTTATATGTCATAATCCGGTGCTTCAGATCAAAATGACGACAACTGCGCCTCCGGGGCACGTGCATGAAGACTTCTCGACAGTCATTGCCGAGGTCAAGCCTGCTCCGGCCGGTAGACAAAAGAAAACTAGTAATCTACTATATAGGCAGGAGCCTCCGCGCTTGCTTGCTAGTGTTGCTCTCTTCACACTGTCTCGTCCTCTCTAGATCTAAACACGACAGCATTGGCCACACTCTCTCTCTCTACTCACCGCTAGTCACATATCCAGCCGGATCCTCTCCGCCGGGAAGGTGAGAAGGTGCAACATTCACGCGGTCGTCCTCGGCAATGGCTCTTACCCACTTCCGGCGCGTCCTGGCCAGCGTGCCTTGCCATTCTCTCCCAAGCATCGCTGGCGAGGGAGGGCCTCCCACCCCTTCTTCCACGCTGCCGTAGTGTGGGCAGATTCGGCCTCCCGCCGCCCACCTAGCGACATCCCAGCGACCCTCAGGTATAACTTCCTTCAAAACCGATCTTGCACTACTTCCCGAGTTCCTGAAGTCGCTGCATTTGAATCTTTTACTATTTCTCCAGCCCCCTCGTAGATAGGATCGATCGACTGTTCAAAAACCACCTAATTTTTTTACTGTTAAGAGGTAAAACTAGTTCATGCACTCGAATCTAGTAGTACTTGGTTCAAACAAGGAAGAAAGGGGGTGGGGGTGGGGGAAGATTTGTTACCTGAATCTAGGACTTGGTCAAAAGAGGAAATAATGGGGGCGAAAAGTAGCAGAGACTGGCTATCCAACTAGTCTCTAGGTCTAATAGGGAAATAAAGGGAACGCAGTACAAACTCAATATAAACCCGATCTATTGGTTGAAAAAGGAAAGATAGTGGGGACTAGGGGACAAGTCAACAGAGTAAGTCCAACACTAGATTTGCTAGCCTCACACAGTATAAGGTGGCTATATACCGAACAAAAATGGGACCAACCCAGATATCCTCTTCTGATGTTTGTTGCCCCGATCCGCTCTTATGTAATGCCACTGGTAAAATGTAGCAGTCGCACTATTAAAAATAAGGACACGTTAAAACAATGTTGTTTTATGCCTCCAGTAATATGAATCAATGGCACTTTTTTCATGTCCTACTAAATTTCCCATTAAGATAAGTTGCTTCTTTTCGTTAGAGATGCAACTATCCTGGTCCGCCTACTCTCCCGTGCCCAAATACCGACTCTGTGGCAGTTGTTAATGTAATGTTGCTGGTAAAATGAAGCAATGGCAACATTAAAGTAATGTCGTATTTAACATTGTCATAGTTAAATCCTAATACCCGCACTAATATCTAGCAATGCCGCTAGAAGTTGCTACTGTCCTTGTACGATTGCCATTCAAATAAGGAACATGCTTTTTTTCATTTGATGCATGTGTCATCACTTGTTAGTCACCCTCATTTCCACCTTTTTTGTGCAAACAGAGATATACATTTCACGCTTGATCTTAGATGAACTGCACAAATGATATCCAAATTATAGTTGAACATTCCAGGAGCTTCACGACCAACCTTGATGTTGCTCAATTTTATTGCAACTAATGAAGAAGAAGCTCTGTGTGTTCCGTTTTCTGATGGAAATGGAACCGGGGCTGGAGCCCTTTTCTTGAAAAAAATAAGAAGCTGCTAGCTCATGGGACATTGCTTCTGATAGAGGCGAAGGTGTCCCGATGTTTCGATGAGATAGATATTGTTTTCTGTGGGAGTCAACTTTGATGATCTGACTACGAACATGCGAAGACGTTGCGCCTTAGCAATCGCTAAACCAACTTCCCAGGGTTATGGACCACGCCCGAGCACGATCAACCTGACCACGAGGGTCTATTTCCTGCGAGCAAACGAAGAACAAGCAAGAAACTGAGATTGCAATCTGGATATTGTGAATAAAAGATGAAAGCTTTATTGATCAAGGTGGGGTTCTGTGACGTCTTGGTCTGGTCGTTGGACACAAAGGAATTACGCGAAGTTGCAGCTATGTCGAACTTTTAATCTAAACAAAACCCATAGTCCAAACGACGCCCTAAGGGCTGTATATATGGAGGAAGAGGGGGGAATTTCGTGGCCCCTAGAGGAGGGGTCCGAAACCAACCCTAACTCTTGTTTCCCCACACATACGGACTCTAAAAACAGCCTATACTTAAGTATTTCAAAAATACATGGGCCTGGCCCAATAATAAGGTGACGCAACACCTAGAATAGCCTTTGGACGAAATTTATGAAGTGGCATCTTGTATATTTCATCCAAGGCTTCATGCACTCCTTATGGTGTCTTCAAAGTCCTGAAATCATCACTTGTATCTCCGTTCTTGATCCCCTTGCGCATGCCATCATCTCCATGCTTGAATTTGCTCCAAGGATCATATTTCTTGTCCAAACTAGTCCCTTCATTTGTAAGCAAAACAAATGTATCCAATTTAGGCAGCACATATTCTCATGAACATTAGAATCGTTACCAAGAAACGAAAGTACCTGATAATTCAATTGGCATGCGCGAGCTCTAGTAATTGGTCCAGTATGTATAGCAGCAGGGGATGTCGGTGTAATAATGGTATTGATGTCCTCATCATCCTCCCCTTCTTGAAATGAAGTCGCCCTCGACGAAAGCTCATCCTCCTCACCCAAATAAGGCTTCAAATCTGCAATGTTAAAAGTGGGACTAACCCCAAAATCTGCAGGCAGCTCTAGTTTGTATGCATTAACATTTATTTTCTCTAACACCTCAAAAGGACCAGCAGCACGTGGCATTAGCTTTGATTTGCGCAAATTAGGAAATCTAACCTTATGCAAATGTAACCAAACAAGATCTCCAGGTGCAAACACAACATGTTTTCTACCCTTATCTCCGGCAAGTTTGTATTTAGCATTCATACGCTCAATGTTTTCCTTAGTTAACTCATGCATTTTTAAAATCAATTTAGCACGTTCTTTAGCATCAAAATTAACCTTCTCCGAAGATGGAAGAGGCAACAAATCAATAGGTGCACGAGGTAGGAAACCATACACAATTTCAAAAGGGCACATCTTAGTAGTAGAATGCAATGAACGATTATAAGCAAATTCAATATGAGGCAAGCATTCTTCCCACATTTTATTATTATTCTTCAAAACAGCCCTAAGCATAGTAGACAATGTTCTATTGACTACTTAAGTTTGTCCATCAGTTTGGGGATGACAAGTAGTACTAAAAAGCAGTTTAGTCCCCAACTTAGCCCATAAACATCTCCAAAAGTGGCTAAGAAATTTAGTATCACGATATGAAACAATAGTATTTGGCACACCATGCAAGCGAATAATTTCACAAAAGAACAAATCAGCAACATTAACAACATCATCGCTTTTATGACATGGTATAAAGTGTGCCATTTTCGAGAACCTATCCACGACAACAAATATGCTATCCCTCCCCTTCTTTGTTCGAGGTAAACCTAAAACAAAGTCCATAGATATATCCTCCCAAGGAACACTAGGTACACACAAAGGCATATATAAACCATGAGGATTGAGTCGTGACTTAGCTTCTTGACATGTAGTGCAGCGAGCAACAAAACGCTCGACATCCCGTCTCATCTTTGGCCAAAAGAAATGTGTAGCAAGTATATCCTCCGTCTTCTTGACGCCAAAGTGTCCCATTAATCCTCCATGCGCCTCCTGCAACAACAAAAGACGAACGGAGCTAGCTGGAATGCATAGCTTGTTAGCACAAAACACAAAACCATCGTTAAGAACGAACTTGTTCCAAGTTCTCCCTTCCTTACAATTTTGCAATACATCTTTAAATTCAACATCATGCACATATTGATCTTTGATGGTCTCCAAACCAAATATTTTAAAGTCAAATTGTGAAAGCATAGTATAACGACGAGACAATGCATCAGCAATAACACTTTCTTTACCCTTCTTGTGTTTAATGACATAAGGGAAAGTCTCAATGAATTCAACCCATTTAGCATGTCTGCGGTTCGGTTTTGCTTGACTTTTAATGTGTTTCATAGATTCATGATCAGAATGTATAACAAATTCCTTGGGCCATAAATAATGTTGCCATGTTTCTAAGGTAGAATAGTTCAGACTAGGCCCACTCAATTTTTCAGAAAAGTATGCAACAGACTAGGCATTAATAACACACCTCCTAATCCAATTCCACTGAATAGTTCAGACTAGGCATTAATAACACACCTCCAAATCCAATTCCACTAGCATCACATTCAGGCTCAAAGGTCTTATTAAAATCAGGAAGTTGGAGTAAAGGAGCATGTGTCAACTTATCTTTCAATACCGTGAAGGCTTCTTCCTGTGCGGTACCCCAAACAAAAGGCACATCCTTCTTTGTAAGCTCGTTGAGAGGTGCAGCAATGGTGCTAAAATCTCTCACAAAACGCCTATAGAAACCAGCGAGGCCAAGGAAACTCCTCACTTGTGTGACCGTTTTGGGCTGCGGCCAACTCTCAATAGCTTCAATCTTACCTTTATCAACTTTAATTCCCTGTGGAGTAACAACATAGCCAAGAAAAGATACTCGGTCGGTGCAAAAGGTGCACTTTCCAAGGTTACCAAACAAATGTGCATCATGTAGAGCAATAAAAACAGCACATAAATGTTCCAAATGTGCCTCCAGAGATTTGCTATAAATCAATATGTCATCAAAGTAAACTGCCACAAATCGTCCAAAAAAGCACGTAAAACTTCATTCATTAATCTCATGAAAGTACTAGGCGCGTTAGTTAACCCAAAAGGCATGACTAACCACTCATATAATCCAAACTTAGTTTTAAATGTTGTTTTCCATTCATCTCCCAATTTCATACGAATTTGATGGTATCCACTACACAACTCAACTTTGGAGAATATTGTAGAGCCACTCAATTCATCAAGCCTAGGAATATGATGATGATAACGAATAGTAATATTATTAATGCCTCTACAATCAACACACATACGCGATGTACCATCCTTTTTAGGTACTAGTATAATAGGAACAACACAAGGACTATGAGATTCACGTATATAACCTTTGTCGAGCAGCACTTGTACATGATGCATAATCTCCTTCGTTTCCTCTAGATTGGTATGGTATGGTGCACGCTTGGGTAATGATGCACCGGGAATTAAGTCAATTGGATGCTCAATCCCTCGAATAGGTGGTAATCCCGGTGGCACGTCTTGTGGAAAGACGTCAGCGAACTCCTGCAAAATGTTAGTGACAGCAGGAGGCAAAGAGGAAGGCACGTCACCAAATGAAAATAATGCCTCTTTGCACACAAAAGCATAGCAAACAGATATGCTGAAATCTAGATCATCAATATCAGATTTGGTGGCAAGTAAACATGCACTTTTCAATTTAATTTCAGAAGAAACATTAGATGGTTTATTATTAGGCTTCATGTGTTGCTCAAATTCTTTTGCCACAATCTGATTTTCACTCTTATTTTGCTCCTATTTTGCTTTATTAGCTCTATTAATATCATCTTTCAAAATGGAATCAGGAGTCATAGGAAGCAAAGTAATATTTCTGTCCTTATGAACAAGAGTATACTGATTGTTTCTACCATGGTGTATAGAATTTTTATCAAATTGCCATGGTCTACCAAGTAATAAGGAACATGCTTGCATAGGTACCGCATCACAATCAACATAATCAGCATATGTAGAGATACTAAAATGCACACGAACAGTACGTGTTACCTTAACCTTGCCGCTGTTGAACCATTGGATGTAGTAAGGATGTGGATGTGGTCTTGTGGTGAGAGATAGCTTCTCCATCATCTCCATGATAGCCAAGTTGTTGCAGCTCCCTCCATCTATGATGACACGAACAGAACGTTCCTGCACAACTCCCTTTGTATGGAACAAATTGTGCCTCTGATTTTGCTTAGCTTGAGTAATATGCACACTCGAAACACGTTGAGCAACTAAACATTCATACCTGTCAGCATCTTCAGCAGCCATATATTGTGTCTCATGATCAGAATCATCTCCACCGTGTTCTTCATGTGTAATAAGAGCCAAAGTCTCCTCATCATAGTCACTGGCGGACTCATACCCACCATCCTCAGTAGCAATCATCACACGCTGAGATTTGCATTCTCTCGCAAAATGTCCTCTTCCCTTACAACGACGACAAATAATATCACTTGTGTGCCCTGTTGATGCGATGGAAGAAGAAGAGCTCTGCGTAGGCCTGGCAGGTGTACTCTTGGCAGATAGTGGTGGTTGTGCATGCTTTCTTGTATCACGGCTGGAGGTGGCACCTAATGGAGGTGCTGGTGTACTGGAAGTAGAAGATGCACGTGGTGTCCATGATGAAGATCGACCTGAAGAAAAGTTAGTTCGTGCCAATGTCTGTCGATCCTGCACTTCACGTTCAACTTTACAAGCAAGATGGAGTAAACGAGTGATATTAGTATACTCCTTATACTCTAGAATGGACTGAATATCTCTATTTAGTCCACCCATAAAACGTGCAAGTTTAGCTTCATTCTCCTCAACAATACCACATCTAATTATGCCAGTTTGTAATTCCTGATAATATTCTTCTACAGAATTTTTTCCTTGTCTTAAACGCTGTAATTTTTGAAGTAATTCACGTTGATAATATGGTGGAACCCAACGAGTACGCATAGAAGTTTTCAAAGTAGCCCAAGTAGTTGGAAAAGGATATAATCTACAATGTTCAGACCACCAAACATGATGAGGACATCAATACAATTGTTACACCCACAGCCCCTGCTGCTATACATACTGGACCAATTACTAGAGCTCGTGCACGCCAACTAAATTACCAGGTACTTTCGTTTCTTGGTAATGATTCTAATGTTCATGAGAATATGATGCTGCCTAAATTGGATACATTTGTTTTGCTTACAAATGAAGGGCCTAGCTTGGAGAAGGATGAACATTGGAGTAAGAACAAGCATGGAGATGATGGCATGCGCAAGGGAAACAAGAACGGAGTTACAAGTGATGATTTCAGGACTTTGAAGCCACCATAATGGGTGCATGAAGCCTTGGACGAAATATACAAGACGCCACTTCATAAATTTCGTCCCGAGGCTATTTTAGGTGCTGCGTCACCTTATTATTGGGCCAGGCCCATGTAATTTCGAAATGCATAAGTATAGGCTATTTTTAGAGTCCGTATGTGTGGGGAAACAAGAGATAGGGTTGATTTCGGACCCCTCCACCAAGGGCCACGAAATTCTCCCCCTCTTCCTCCATATATACAGCCCTTAGGGCATCGTTTAGACGGTGGGTTTTGTTTAGATTAAAAGTTCGCCATAGCTGCAACTTCGCGTACTTCGTTTGTGTTCAACGACCAGACAAAGGCGTCACAGAACCCCACCTTGATCAATAAAGCTTTCATCTTATATTCGCAATATCCAGATTGCAATCTTAGTTTCTTGCTAGTTCTTCGTTTGCTCGCAGGAAACAGACCCTCGTGGTCAGGTTGATCGTGCTCCGGCGTGGTCAATAACCTCTCGGAGTTGGTTTAGCGATTGCTAAGGCGCGACGTCCTCGCACGTTCGTAGTCGGATCGTCAAAGTCGACTTCCACCAAAGCGAAATCCACCATCTCATCGAAAGACGGGACACCTTTGCCTCTATCAAGTGGTATCAGCTTTCCAGGTTGCTCGGTGAGATTTTACAGTTTTTAGTAGTTTAGATCGAGTCTGTTCTTCATACCTATAGTCCACGAAAAAGCCACAAAAAAAAAATTAGGGTTAGTTCATCATATCCGAACCAATCTGAGCCTTGCATAATCTTTTTAGGGTTTTGCTTTGTTGAATTTGCGGTTGCATCGTCGTGTCTAGTTGCTGGTCTTAGAGTCTAGTCTTTTAGAGTTTCGAGTTCTGGTCATAAGTTGTCACGCCGCCGCCGCACCATCATCATCGCCCCTGCCATCTACCACCACCGCACCGAATCCGTATCCATATACCACCACCAATCCGTGTCCATATACCACCACCGATCCATATCCATATACCACACTTTATACCATGTCATAAAAGCGATGATGCTGTTAATGTTGCTGATTTGTTCTTTCGTGAAATTATTCGCTTGCATGGTGTGCCAAATACTATTGTTTCAGATCGTGATACTAAATTTCTTAGCCACTTTTGGAGATGTTTATGGGCTAAGTTGGGGACTAAACTGCTTTTTAGTACTACTTGTCACCCCCAAACTGATGGACAAACTGAAGTAGTCAATAGAACGTTGTCTACTATGCTTAGGGCTGTTTTGAAGAATAATAAGAAAATGTGGGAGGAATGCTTGCCTCATATTGAATTTGCTTATAATCGTTCATTGCATTCTACTACTAAGATGTGCCCTTTTGAAGTTGTGTATGGTTTCCTACCTCGTGCACCTATTGATTTGTTGCCTCTTCCATCTTCGGAGAAGGTTAATTTTGATGCTAAACAATGTGCTCAATTGATTTTAAAAATGCATGAGTTAACTAAGGAAAACATTGAGCGTATGAATGCTAAATATAAACTTGCTGGAGATAAGGGTAGAAAACATGTTGTGTTTGCACCTGGAGATCTTGTTTGGTTACATTTGCGTAAGGATAGATTTCCTGAATTGCGCAAATCAAAGCTAATGCCACGTGCTGATGGTCCCTTTAAGGTGTTAGAGAAAATAAATGATAATGCATATAAACTTGAGCTGCCTGCAGATTTTGGGGTTAGTCCCACTTTTAACATTGCAGATTTGAAGCCTTATTTGGGTGAGGAAGATGAACTTCCGTCGAGGACGACTTCATTTCAAGAAGGGGAGGATGATGAGGACATCAATACAATTGTTACACCCACAGCCCCTGCTGCTATACATACTGGACCAATTACTAGAGCTCGTGCACGCCAACTAAATTACCAGGTACTTTCGTTTCTTGGTAATGATTCTAATGTTCATGAGAATATGATGCTGCCTAAATTGGATACATTTGTTTTGCTTACAAATGAAGGGCCTAGCTTGGAGAAGGATGAACATTGGAGCAAGAACAAGCATGGAGATGATGGCATGCGCAAGGGAAACAAGAACGGAGTTACAAGTGATGATTTCAGGACTTTGAAGCCACCATAATGGGTGCATGAAGCCTTGGACGAAATATACAAGACGCCACTTCATAAATTTCGTCCCGAGGCTATTTTAGGTGCTGCGTCACCTTATTATTGGGCCAGGCCTATGTAATTTCGAAATACATAAGTATAGGCTATTTTTAGAGTCCGTATGTGTGGGGAAACAAGAGATAGGGTTGATTTCGGACCCCTCCACCAAGGGCCACGAAATTCCCCCCCTCTTCCTCCATATATACAGCCCTTAGGGCATCGTTTAGACTTTGGGTTTTGTTTAGATTAAAAGTTCGCCATAGCTGCAACTTCGCGTACTTCGTTTGTGTTCAACGACCAGACAAAGGCGTCACAGAACCCCACCTTGATCAATAAAGTTTTCATCTTATATTCGCAATATCCAGATTGCAATCTCAGTTTCTTGCTTGTTCTTCGTTTGCTCGCAGGAAACAGACCCTCGTGGTCAGGTTGATCGTGCTCCGGCGTGGTCAATAACCTCTCGGAGTTGGTTTAGCGATTGCTAAGGCGCGACGTCCTCGCACGTTCGTAGTCGGATCGTCAAAGTCGACTTCCAACAAAGCGATATCCATCATCTCATCGAAAGACGGGACACCTTTGCCTCTATCAAGTGGTATCAGATTTCCAGGTTGCTCGGTGAGATTTTACAGTTTTTCGTAGTTTAGATCGAGTCTGTCTTCATACCTATAGTCCACGAAAAAGCCACAAAAAAAATTTAGGGTTAGTTCATCATATCCGAACCAATCTGAGCCTTTGCATAATCTTTTTAGGGTTTTGCTTTGTTGAATTTGCGGTTGCATCGTCGGTCTAGTTGCTGGTCTTAGAGTCTAGTCTTTTAGAGTTTCGAGTTCTGGTCATAAGTTGTCACGCCGCCGCCGCACCATCATCATCGCCCCTGCCATCTACCACCACCGCACCGAATCCGTATCCATATACCACCACCAATCCGTGTCCATATACCACCACCGATCCATATCCATATACTACCACCGCTACCACCACCGCTGCCATATACCACCACCATATATCCACCACCAATCCGAGTTCCTTGCTTATTAGGTTTGTTTTCGGGATCCATCCAGATTCCGATTCGTGTTTCCTTGCCGGAGTAGGTTTCGGAAAAAAAAAGAGTCGGGTAGCCACGCTCCGTTTAGGCCCAAAATTTTTCGAAAACGCATTTTTCGAAAAAATTTCTGGCTATCCTATTTTTAGGTGTTTCTGAGTGTTTTGAGACAGGTGCCATTATAGGAAGTTTTTTTTGACCCGTTTCCAGTTTTTGGGTCCGGGCAGTCGAAAAAAAAAAATTGGTCGAAAAATTTCGTGCCCATCCTGTCAGTTTGAGCTAGGAAGAGTTTTGAGACACTCGCCATTATAGTGATTTTTTCGCCAAAAAAAAAGCAGCGCAAAAAAAAAAGAGCGCAAAAAAAAAGAGCGCAAAAAAAAGAGCGAAAAAAAATTCAGAGTGTGCTTTTCCCTTGTTTACGTGCCGCGCCGTGATTTTGTTGGTGTTCTAAGCTCGCGTCTCTAGCACAGTCTAGCCTAGGACCAGCACAGTACCGTCGTTGAGCGTTTATTCAACTTTGCATCTCTGAATTGATTATTGCTGACCCTTTTTGCTACCATATTATAAGCCTTCCCAGCTCCACATACATCTACGTCGTGCGTTTGACTCTCCCTGGTAATCGCTCTATCCAAGCTTTGAGAGTTTTTGACTACAACGGTTGCCGATCACCGCCTGCTGCTGGGTAAGAACTGGTAAGAATTTGAGATTTGCTTGACGGATTTGTGACACCCACCACCACCACTTGTTCGTAGTCTGTAGGATCATATTCTTGTGTGTTTCTATTGCTGCTAACCATGCCAGGATCACAAGCCGACGAGATTGACTGGGAGAATTTATCGAACAAGGAGCTTCATGATAAGTTTCAGCAAATGATGACTGAACAGGTGCAAGATGTGCTGAACAATTTTGAAGAGGCCATGGAGAAGATCACTGGCTTTGAGAAGACGTTCGAAACAAAGCTCGATAACAAGTTTAATGAATTGCTCGCGCGTCTTCCACCACCACCACCATCTGCAGCTAACGCACCTCTCCAACAACAACAACATCAACGACTACCTCCACGTCGCGAAGCAGACCTCCGCCGAGCAAGCCGTGTTCCTCTTGCGTTTGGCCAAACTGTTGGTGCTGCTGTTGATACTTCTGTGGCTCCTGCTGCTGATGCGGAGGAGGATGATTATGTGGGAGATTATGAGGATGAGGTTGATCAAAATCAGATCTACGAGCAGCCACCAGCACCACCACCAGCAGGTCGACCTCAGGTATATATTCGTAATGGTAGGCCTGCACCACCACCACCTCAGGTACGAGATGATGTCCATATTCCTAAACTGAAATTGAATATTCCACCATTTGAGGGTAGATATGTTCCTGATATATATCTTACTTGGGAGTTAGAAACTGAACAACGATTTACATGTTTACAATATCCTGAGGAGAGACGAGTTGCTGCTGCTGTTTGTGCTTTCACTAGTTTTGCATGTGTATGGTGGTCTGAACATTGTAGATTATATCCTATTCCAACTACTTGGGCTGCTTTGAAAACTGCTATGCGTACGCGTTGGGTTCCACCATATTATCAACGTGAATTGCTTCAAAAATTGCAGCGTTTAAGACAAGGAAAAAATTCTGTAGAAGAATATTATCAGGAATTACAAACTGGCATGATTAGATGTGGTATTGTTGAGGAGAATGAAGCTATGCTTGCACGTTTTCTGGGTGGATTAAATAGAGAGATTCAGACCATTCTAGACTATAAGGAGTATACTAATATCACTCGTTTATTCCATCTTGCTTGTAAAGCTGAACGTGAAGCGCAGGATCGACAAGCATTGGGGCGAACTAACTTTTCTGCAGGCCGACCTTCATCATGGACACCACGTGCATCTTCTACTTCAACTGCACCAGCACCTCCATCAGGTGCCACCTCCAGCCGTGATACAAGAAAACAGGCACAACCACCATTATCTGCCAAGAGCGCACCTGCGGGGCCTACACAGCGTTCTTCTTCTTCCATAGCATCAACAGGGCACACAAGTGATATTATTTGTCGTCGTTGTAAGGGAGGAGGTCATTATGCGAGAGAATGCAAATCTCCGCGTGTGATGATTGCTACCGCGGATGGTGGATATGAGTCCGCTAGTGACTATGATGAGGAGACTTTGGCTCTTATTACACGTGAAGAACATGGTGGAGATGATTCTGATAATGAGACGCAATACATGGCTCCTGAAGACGCTGACAGGTATGAATGTTTAGTTGCTCAACGTGTTTTGAGTGTGCAGATCACACAAGCTGAGCAAAATCAGAGGCACAATTTGTTCCATACCAAGGGAGTTGTGAAGGAACGTTCTGTGCGCGTCATAATAGACGGAGGGAGTTGCAACAACTTGGCTAGCATGGAGATGGTGGAGAAGCTTTCTCTCACCACAAGACCACATCCACATCCTTACTACATCCAATGGTTCAACAACAGCGGCAAGGTTAAGGTAACACGTACTGTTCGTGTGCATTTTAGTATATCTACATATGCTGATTATGTTGATTGTGATGTGGTACCTATGCAAGCATGTTCCTTATTACTTGGTAGACCATGGCAATTTGATAAAAATTCTGTACACCATGGTAGAAACAATCACTATACTCTTGTTCATAAGGATAAAAATATTACTTTGCTTCCTATGACTCCTGATTCCATTTTGAAAGATGATATTAATAGAGCTAATAAAGCAAAACAGGAGACGAATAAGAGTGAAAATCAGATTGTGGCAAAAGAATTTGAGCAACAAATGAAGTCTAATAGTAAACCATCTAGTGTTGCTTCTGAAATTAAATTGAAAAGTGCATGTTTATTTGCTACCAAATCTGATATTGATGAGCTAGATTTCAGCAAATCTGTTTGCTATGCTTTTGTGTGCAAAGAGGCATTATTTTCATTCGAGGACGTGCCTTCCTCTTTGCCTCCTGCTGTCACTAACATTTTGCAGGAGTTCGCTGACGTCTTTCCACAAGACGTGCCACCGGGATTACCGCCTATTCGAGGGATTGAGCATCAGATTGACTTAATTCCCGGTGCTTCACTGCCAAACCGTGCACCATACCGTACCAATCCAGAGGAGACGAAGGAGATTATGCGCCAAGTACAAGAGCTTCTCGACAAAGGTTATATCCGTGAATCCCTTAGTCCTTGTGCTGTTCCTATTATTCTAGTGCCGAAAAAGGATGGTACATCACGTATGTGTGTTGATTGTAGAGGCATTAATAATATTACTATTCGTTATCGTCATCCTATTCCTAGGCTAGATGATATGCTTGATGAATTGAGTGGCTCTACAATATTCTCCAAAGTTGATTTGCGTAGTGGCTACCATCAAATTCGTATGAAATTGGGAGATGAATGGAAAACAGCATTTAAAACTAAGTTTGGATTATATGAGTGGTTAGTCATGCCTTTTGGGTTAACTAATGCACCTAGTACTTTCATGAGATTAATGAACGAAGTTTTACGTGCTTTCATTGGACGATTTGTGGTAGTTTACTTTGATGACATACTGATTTATAGCAGATCTTTGGAAGAACATTTGGAACATTTACGTGCTGTTTTTATTGCTCTACGTGATGCACGTTTGTTTGGTAACCTTGGGAAGTGCACCTTTTGCACCGACCGAGTATCTTTTCTTGGCTATGTTGTTACTCCACAGGGAATTGAAGTTGACAAAGCCAAGATTGAAGCTATTGAGAGTTGGCCGCAACCCAAAACGGTCACACAAGTGAGGAGTTTTCTTGGCCTCGCAGGATTCTATAGGCGTTTTGTGAGAGATTTCAGCACCATTGCTGCACCTCTCAACGAGCTTACAAAGAAGGATGTGCCTTTTGTTTGGGGTACCGCACAGGAAGAAGCCTTCACGGTATTGAAAGATAAGTTGACACATGCTCCTTTACTCCAACTTCCTAATTTTAATAAGACTTTTGAGCTTGAATGTGATGCTAGTGGAATTGGATTAGGAGGTGTGTTATTACAAGATGGCAAACCTGTTGCATACTTTTCTGAAAAATTGAGTGGGCCTAGTCTGAATTATTCTACTTATGATAAAGAATTATATGCTCTTGTTCGGACTTTAGAAACATGGCAACATTATTTATGGCCCAAAGAATTTGTTATACATTCTGATCATGAATCTTTGAAACATATTAAAAGTCAAGCTAAATTGAATCGTAGACATGCTAAATGGGTTGAATTCATTGAGACTTTTCCTTATGTCATTAAACACAAGAAGGGAAAAGAAAATGTTATTGCTGATGCATTGTCTCGCCGCTATACTATGCTTTCACAACTTGACTTCAAAATATTTGGTTTGGAGACCATCAAAGATCAATATGTGCATGATGCTGATTTTAAAGATGTAATGCAGAATTGTAAAGAAGGAAGAATGTGGAACAAGTTCGTCGTTAACGATGGATTTGTGTTTCGTGCTAACAAGCTATGCATTCCAGCTAGCTCCGTTCGTCTTTTGTTGTTGCAGGAGGACGTACTTGCTACACATTTCTTTTGGCCAAAGATGAGACGGGATGTTGAGCGTTTTATTGCTCGATGCACTACATGTCAAAAAGCTAAGTCACGACTCAATCCTCATGGTTTATATATGCCTTTGCCTGTACCTAGTGTTCCTTGGGAGGATATATCTATGGACTTTGTTTTAGGTTTACCTCGAACAAAGAAGGGGAGGGATAGCATATTTGTTGTCGTGGATAGATTCTCGAAAATGGCACACTTTATACCATGTCATAAAAGCGATGATGCTGTTAATGTTGCTGATTTGTTCGTTCGTGAAATTATTCGCTTGCATGGTGTGCCAAATACTATTGTTTCAGATCGTGATACTAAATTTCTTAGCCACTTTTGGAGATGTTTATGGGCTAAGTTGGGGACTAAACTGCTTTTTAGTACTACTTGTAACCCCCAAACTGATGGACAAACTGAAGTAGTCAATAGAACGTTGTCTACTATGCTTAGGGCTGTTTTGAAGAATAATAAGAAAATGTGGGAGGAATGCTTGCCTCATATTGAATTTGCTTATAATCGTTCATTGCATTCTACTACTAAGATGTGCCCTTTTGAAGTTGTGTATGGTTTCCTACCTCGTGCACCTATTGATTTGTTGCCTCTTCCATCTTCGGAGAAGGTTAATTTTGATGCTAAACAACGTGCTGAATTGATTTTAAAAATGCATGAGTTAACTAAGGAAAACATTGAGCGCATGAATTCTAAATATAAACTTGCTGGAGATAAGGGTAGAAAACATGTTGTGTTTGCACCTGGAGATCTTGTTTGGTTACATTTGCGTAAGGATAGATTTCCTGATTTGCGCAAATCAAAGTTAATGCCACGTGCTGATGGTCCCTTTAAGGTGTTAGAGAAAATAAATGATAATGCATATAAACTTGAGCTGCCTGCAGATTTTGGGGTTAGTCCCACTTTTAACATTGCAGATTTGAAGCCTTATTTGGGTGAGGAAGATGAACTTCCGTCGAGGACGACTTCATTTCAAGAAGGGGAGGATGATGAGGACATCAATACAATTGTTACACCCACAGCCCCTGCTGCTATACATACTGGACCAATTACTAGAGCTCGTGCACGCCAACTAAATTACCAGGTACTTTCGTTTCCTGGTAATGATTCTAATGTTCATGAGAATATGATGCTGCCTAAATTGGATACATTTGTTTTGCTTACAAATGAAGGGCCTAGCTTGGAGAAGGATGAACATTGGAGCAAGAACATGCATGGAGATGATGGCATGCGCAAGGGGAACAAGAACGGAGTTACAAGTGATGATTTCAGGACTTTGAAGCCACCATAATGGGTGCATGAAGCCTTGGACGAAATATACAAGATGCCACTTCATAAATTTCGTCCCGAGGCTATTTTAGGTGCTGCGTCACCTTATTATTGGGCCAGGCCCATGTAATTTCGAAATACATAAGTATAGGCTATTTTTAGAGTCCGTATGTGTGGGGAAACAAGAGATAGGGTTGATTTCGGACCCCTCCACCAAGGGCCACGAAATTCCCCCCTCTTCCTCCATATATACAGCCCTTAGGGCATCGTTTAGACTCTGGGTTTTGTTTAGATTAAAAGTTCGCCATAGCTGCAACTTCGCGTACTTCGTTTGTGTTCAACGACCAGACAAAGGCGTCACAGAACCCCACCTTGATCAATAAAGCTTTCATCTTATATTCGCAATATCCAGATTGCAATCTCAGTTTCTTGCTTGTTCTTCGTTTGCTCGCAGGAAACAGACCCTCGTGGTCAGGTTGATCGTGCTCCGGCGTGGTCAATAACCTCTCGGAGTTGGTTTAGCGATTGCTAAGGCGCGACGTCCTCGCACGTTCGTAGTCGGATCGTCAAAGTCGACTTCCACCAAAGCGAAATCCACCATCTCATCGAAAGACGGGACACCTTTGCCTCTATCAATTCCAGCTAGCTCCGTTCGTCTTTTGTTGTTGCAGGAGGCGCATGGAGGAGGATTAATGGGACACTTTGGCGTGAAGAAGACGGAGGACGTACTTGCTACACATTTCTTTTGGCCAAAGATGAGACGGGATGTTGAGCGTTTTATTGCTCGATGCACTACATGTCAAAAAGCTAAGTCACGACTCAATCCTCATGGTTTATATATGCCTTTGCCTGTACCTAGTGTTCCTTGGGAGGATATATCTATGGACTTTGTTTTAGGTTTACCTCGAACAAAGAAGGGGAGGGATAGCATGTTTGTTGTCGTGGATAGATTCTCGAAAATGGCACACTTTATACCATGTCATAAAAGCGATGATGCTGTTAATGTTGCTGATTTGTTCTTTCGTGAAATTATTCGCTTGCATGGTGTGCCAAATACTATTGTTTCAGATCGTGATACTAAATTTCTTAGCCACTTTTGGAGATGTTTATGGGCTAAGTTGGGGACTAAACTGCTTTTTAGTACTACTTGTCACCCCCAAACTGATGGACAAACTGAAGTAGTCAATAGAACGTTGTCTACTATGCTTAGGGCTGTTTTGAAGAATAATAAGAAAATGTGGGAGGAATGCTTGCCTCATATTGAATTTGCTTATAATCGTTCATTGCATTCTACTACTAAGATGTGCCCTTTTGAAGTTCTGTATGGTTTCCTACCTCGTGCACCTATTGATTTGTTGCCTCTTCCATCTTCGGAGAAGGTTAATTTTGATGCTAAACAACGTGCTGAATTGATTTTAAAAATGCATGAATTAACTAAGGAAAACATTGAGCGCATGAATGCTAAATATAAACTTGCTGGAGATAAGGGTAGAAAACATGTTGTGTTTGCACCTGGAGATCTTGTTTGGTTACATTTGCGTAAGGATAGATTTCCTGATTTGCGCAAATCAAAGTTAATGCCACGTGCTGATGGTCCCTTTAAGGTGTTAGAGAAAATAAATGATAATGCATATAAACTTGAGCTGCCTGCAGATTTTGGGGTTAGTCCCACTTTTAACATTGCAGATTTGAAGCCTTATTTGGGTGAGGAAGATGAACTTCCGTTGAGGACGACTTCATTTCAAGAAGGGGAGGATGATGAGGACATCAATACAATTGTTACACCCACAGCCCCTGCTGCTATACATACTGGACCAATTACTAGAGCTCGTGCACGCCAACTAAATTACCAGGTACTTTCGTTTCTTGGTAATGATTCTATTGTTCATGAGAATATGATGCTGCCTAAATTGGATACATTTGTTTTGCTTACAAATGAAGGGCCTAGCTTGGAGAAGGATGAACATTGGAGCAAGAACAAGCATGGAGATGATGGCATGCGCAAGGGAAACAAGAACGGAGTTACAAGTGATGATTTCAGGACTTTGAAGCCACCATAATGGGTGCATGAAGCCTTGGACGAAATATACAAGACGCCACTTCATAAATTTCGTCCCGAGGCTATTTTAGGTGCTGCGTCACCTTATTATTGGGCCAGGCCCATGTAATTTCGAAATGCATAAGTATAGGCTATTTTTAGAGTCCGTATGTGTGGGGAAACAAGAGATAGGGTTGATTTCGGACCCCTCCACCAAGGGCCACGAAATTCTCCCCCTCTTCCTCCATATATACAGCCCTTAGGGCATCGTTTAGACGGTGGGTTTTGTTTAGATTAAAAGTTCGCCATAGCTGCAACTTCGCGTACTTCGTTTGTGTTCAACGACCAGACAAAGGCGTCACAGAACCCCACCTTGATCAATAAAGCTTTCATCTTATATTCGCAATATCCAGATTGCAATCTTAGTTTCTTGCTAGTTCTTCGTTTGCTCGCAGGAAACAGACCCTCGTGGTCAGGTTGATCGTGCTCCGGCGTGGTCAATAACCTCTCGGAGTTGGTTTAGCGATTGCTAAGGCGCGACGTCCTCGCACGTTCGTAGTCGGATCGTCAAAGTCGACTTCCACCAAAGCGAAATCCACCATCTCATCGAAAGACGGGACACCTTTGCCTCTATCAAAACACATGCGAAGCTAGTGAAAGCACAAACAGGCAGTAGGAACACGTCTCTCCTCAGGATATTGTAAACATGTAAAATGTTGTTCAGTTTCTAACTCCCAAGTAAGATATATATCAGGAACATAACTACCCTCAAATGGTGTAATATTCAATTTCAGTTTAGGAAGATGGTCATGATCTCGTACCTCATATGGTGGTGCAGCCCTACCGTTGTGATGATATACCTGACGACGACCTGGTGGTGGTGGTGCTGGTGGTTGCACGTAGTTCTGATTTTGATCAACCTCATCCTCGCAATGGTCCTCCACCTCTGCAGTAGCAGTAGGAGCGACAGAAGAATCAACAGTGGCACCGGAATTTTGCCAGGGTCAATGGGAACGCGCTGTGCTCGTCCCACTTGATTTGGAAAGTGACGTTGTTGTTGTTGTTGTTGTAGAGATGCGTTAGGGGCAGCCGGTGGTGGTGGTGGAAAACGCGCGAGCAATTCACTAAACTTGTTATCGAGCTTTGTTTCGAACGTCTTCTCCATGCCATCTATCTTCTCTATGGCCTCTTCAAATCTATTTAGCACATCTTGCACCTGTCCACTCATCATTTGCTGAAATTTATCATGCAACACCTTATTTGTCATGTTCTCCCAGTCAGTCTCATCGGCTTGTGATCCTGCCATCGTTAGCAGCAATAGAAACACACAAGAATATGATCCTACAGACTACTAACAAGAGGTGGTGTAGGGTGTCACAAATCCGTCAAGCAAATATCAAATTCTTACCAGTTCTTACCCAGCAGCAGCCGGTGATCGGCAACCATCGTAGTCAAAACTCTCAAAGCTTGGATAGAGCGATTACTAGGGAAAATCAAATGCACGACGTAGATGTATGTGGAGATGGGAAGGCTTATAATATGGTAGCAAAAAGGGTCAGCAATAATCAATTCAGAGATGCAAATTTGAATAAACGCTCAACGACGGTACTGTGCTGGTCCTAGGCTAGACCGTGCTAGAGGCGCGAGCCTAGAACACTAACAAAATCAGGCACTGCACGTAAACAAGGGAAAAGCACATGCTGGAACTTTTTTTCGCTCTGCTTTTTTCGCGCTCTTCTTTTATTTGGCGCTCCTCTTTTTTTTGCGAAAAATCACTATAGTGGCGAGTGTCTCAAAACTCTTCCCTTGTCAAACTAACATGATGGGCATGAAATTTTTATTTGACTATTTTTTTGGAAATCAGGGCAGCAACGATGAAAAAGTGCGACAAAAAATCACTATGATGGCACGTGGCTCAAAATACTCAGAAAAGCCTAAAAATAGGAGAGGGAAAAAATTTGCCTGTGAAAATTTTGGCCTAAAACTGCCCCGGGGTCTCCAGACTGTGATTTTTTTCCGAAACCTACTCAGGGAAGGAAACACAAATCGGATATTAGATGGACCTCGAAAAAAAACCTAATATGAAATGAACTCGGATTGGTGGTGGATATATGGTGGTAGGATATGGCACTGGTGGTGGTATATGGATTCGGATTGGTGGTGATATATGGATACGGATTGGTGGTGGTATATGGATATGGATTGTTGATGGTATATGGAGACGGATCGATGGCGGATAAGCGGTGGTGGTAGATGGTAGGGGCGATGATGATGGTGCGGCGGCGTGACAACTTATGACCAGGACTCGAAACTCTAAAAGACCAGACTCTAAGACCAGCAACTAGACGCGACGATGCAACCACAAATTCAATAAAGCAAAATACTGAAAAGACTATGCAAAGGCTCAGATTGGTTCGGATATGATGAAATAGCCCTAATTTTTTGTTCGGCTTTTTTTGTGGACTGTAGGTATGAAGAGCAGACTCGTCTAAACTACAAAAAACTGTAAAATCTCATCGAGCAACCTGCAAATCTGATACCACTTGATAGAGGCGAAGGTGTCCCGATATTTCGATGAGATAGATATCGTTTCCTGTGGGAGTTGACTTTGACGATCCGACTATGAACGTGCGAAGACGTTGCGCCTTAGCAATCGCTAAACCAACTTCCGAGGGTTATTGACCACGCCGGAGCACGATCAACCTGACCACGAGGGTCTATTTCCGGCGAGCAAACAAAGATCAAGCAAGAAACTGAGATTGCAATTTGGATATTGCGAATAAAAGATGAAAGCTTTATTGATCAAGGTGGGGTTCTGTGACGTCTTGGTCTGGTCCTTGGACACAAACGAAGTACGCGAAGTTGCAGCTATGGCGAACTTTTAATCTAAACAAAACCCACAGTCTAAACGACGCCCTAAGGGTTGTATATATGGAGGAAGAGGGGGTAATTTCGTGGCCCCTGGAGGAGGGGTCCGAAACCAACCCTAACTCTTGTTTCCCCACACATAGGGACTCCAAAAACAACCTATACTTAAGTATTTCGAAAATACATGGGCCTGGCCCAATAATAAGGTGACGTAGCACCTAGAATAGCCTCTGGACGAAATTTATGAAGTGGCATCTTGTATATTTCGTCCAAGGCTTCATGCACTCCTTATTGTGGCTTCAAAGTCCTGAAATCAATACTTGTAACTCCGTTCTTGATCCCCTTGCGCATGCCATCATCTCCATGCTTGAACTTGCTCCAAGGTTCATCTTTCTTGTCCAAACTAGGCCCTTCATTTGTAAGCAAAACAAATGTATCCAATTTAGGCAGCATCATATTCTCATGAACATTAGAATCATTACCAAGAAACAAAAGTACCTGATAATTCAATTGGCGTGCGCGAGCTCTAGTAATTGGTCCAGTATGTATAGTAGTAGGGGCTGTGGGTGTAACAATAGTATTGATGTCCTCATCAGCTTCATTTTAGGTGAACTGCACCAAAAGGTCCCATGAATTGAATCATCCATGTTGGTGACTGGTGTCATCCCTTCTATGATGGCGTTCACTGCAGATATGGTTCCGATCACGAGGTATGTTCCTTTTTGGTCTGACTGTTTGCCAAAGCTCCTGCATGTTGATCCTCCTCTTGTGCTACTGTTTCGGCACTGCCATGATAAAGCAGTAATGTTATTATTTTGGACCTTAATCTAGTGGCACTATTAATTTGAGGCAATGTTTTGGCACCGCTAGTGCCACAGTTTTTTTATATATCGAAAGAGGGGTTCCCTCCGATTTCATTAAAGAAACCCAACCATAGAGAACCATTATCCGACAACATCTCAGTGTAAACGGGTAGTTATGCAACTACCACTAGAACGGACTGAGTACTAGCAGGAGACAAGTTCGCCACATAAGCTAGGTAGGTAGGGGGGACGCAACACCAGCTCGACCAAGTTTGGATTACAACCCAAATGCTACCACAGAAACATCAGGGGGAAGATAGGGACTGAAAGAGCCAGCTTCAGCATCCCAGTCTAAGCACCCCCGGCCTTCATCCTGGCGACGCACGGTGCACCTTGTTTGCCACCTGCTCGACCCTAGTGTCACTGATAAAATGAAGTAATAATACAGTTAAAATAGAGCGAGTGTCCTCTATATCATTTCATTTCCAATGTAGATAAAGAAAGTGCTTCTCTTTTGTTAATGTATGCTTCATCAACTAGTCCCATTGTTAATGTTTAAGCGTTTCTGCAAACTGGGGTGCTTAATTTTAGTTGATCTGCACAAAAATAGAGATTTGAATGTCTCAAGGCCCCTCCTTGTAGTACCGTTGTACACTGATGTTCATCACTGGCAGAAGGTGTATCGGGGAGACTTGGGACAATTTCCAGTATGAGGCGTGGCGTAACATATGAGGCGTCGCAGGGCCCATCTCGCCCTCGCAGCATGGCATACTATGATACTATCGCAATATTTTCTTCTATTTATTTTGCGTCTTTCATCAACTAGTGCCACTATAATGTAATCACGCTTTTTCATTATCTGTGCAAACAGGGTTATTCAACCGCATTTTGGTGGAACTGCACAAATGTACGGATGGAACCGACATATATGCAGAGTGCGCGGTGTGCCAAGTAAAAATTACCGATCCCAACGATGCTCCATGCATGCATTGGCATCCACCACCACCAGTGGGATGTTTAGCGCTCTCTGTGGATGGATCTTTCTCTGCAACAAATCCTCTAACCAAATACTAGTAGCTTATATTGGCAGTTTTCTAGGGAGTACTCTCTCTGAAAGAAGCACCAATCTATTTTTCTTTATTTGTACACATTGTCACAACTTTGACCCAAAGGTCCAAAGCTATTTAAGGGTGATTGGCATAGTACTCAGAGACTAATTGTAAGCAGGATTTTCATTAGCTGTCACACTGATTGTAAGCATGAGCAGGTGGAACATTAGGTTAGTGCAAAGCTTACCTTAAACCCTACCACCGCTGTTGAAACGAGGCGAGCGTCGAGGGAACCGTGGAGAACGGCGGGGAAGCGACGTCGCACCATCCGGTCTCCTCTTGAGGTGGGAGAACGAATACTCCTATGGCTCCGGCTGGCTCTGCACCCTCACGAACGACACACCATACTCGATCGATTCGTTATCCTCTGGGTGCTCCACCTTTGACCTGTACGCCCACCACCTCCAGCTAACTTTTGCCTCGGGCGATTCTGTCTACTCCATTGTCCAGAGGAGATACTCGATGAACTCAAAGGACTACAACGTGACTGCCGCCGAGGAGTACATGTACATCGCTGCCCTCATCGCCGTGGTCTCGCTCTTTCGCATACATTGCCACATATCCCTCACCGTCATCAAAATCTCCCACTCATTGTCAAACCAAGTAAGGATCTCCTTCAACCTGGCTAACTTTTCCAAGTCGCCACCGGCTATCCGCCTGATTCGCTACTGCATCCTCTCCATAAATGTCCTTTTGAGTGGTCCAGTGCTAGCTTTGGAAGATGGGAGGAGAGACGGTGATCTTGCAATAGAGAAGAGAGAGGCGAGACGGTGGTTTTGGAATGGAAATGATGGAGAGGAGAGGAGGTGGTTTTGCAATGGAGAAGAGGGAGAGGCGACACGGTGGTTTTGGAATGGAGATGATGGAGAGGAGAGGAGGTGGTTTTGCAATGGATAAGAGGGAGAGGCGAGACGGTGGTTTTTGAATGGAGATGATGGAGAGGAGAGGAGGTGGTTTTGCAATGGAGAGGAGGGAGAGGAGCATGTGACAGCGATTTAGGATTGGACGAGAGGGCCGTCGCGCTGTGACTGGATCAAAATCAAAATCAGTTTACCCTTCAATTAAGAAAGCGACCCCACATTAACTAGTCTCCCTTTTATTCTTGGTCATAATTGACCATGATTTTCGCAAATAAAATATATGTTATACATTGAAAAAATAATATAATTTGAACGTACATTCATATACGAACCAAACAATACAATCTTTGGTGACATGCATTCACATTTTGCTTGTCAAATACAGTACGTGGTCAAACTTTGACCCAGAATACGTAAAACAAAAAAATACTTCCAAGACCAGCACCGCTCTTCCGCTCTTCTCCTCTTAAACCACCGCCGCTCCTCTCCAGTTCCAATCTAACTCCAGCGCTGCTCCTCTCCTCTTCCATTTCAAAACCACCGCCCCTCCTCTCCTATTCCAATCTAATACTAGCATTGCTCCTCTCCCGTTCTAATCCAAAACCAGCGCTGCTCCTCTCCTCTTCCATTCAAAAACCACCAATGTCGAGTGAAGGTGCTGTGGAGAAGTAGATCGATGGAGGAGTACAACTGATACGTGAGGATCACAGACGACGACCCTGTGAAGCTAGCTAGGATGTTGGAGATACAGTCTTGGTTTGACAACAAGGACCAACTAGCGGCGACGGCGACATCCATGGCCAAATATCTGCAATAGAGCGAAAAGGCGGCGATACTCTTGGAGGGAGTCGCACGGGAGTACATAGAGCTGCTCCTCTGGGCCATGGAGCAAACAGATTCAACGAATCCGATTGTGAGGGAGCGGTGATGGGAGTATCGATCCTAGATGGAGCATCCACCAGAGATTGAAGGATCGAGCATCTACAGGGTGCCGTTTGTGAGGGTGTCGTGCCAGAGCGAGCTTGTGGAGTCTTCGTCGACCGAACCCAACTGCAAGAAGAGAAAAATAGTTGGCCCGACGACGCTTCCCAGCCATCCTCTCCCTCGTCGTTCACATTGTCTCACGGGGCGGCTGTCTGCCGCCGAGGAATAGGAGGGACTGCCCCCCGGCCCAATAGTCAGGCAGGTTGTGAATTGTCAGGAGGAGCTTAGGGTTGTTAGTATTTGCAGGTTGTGAATTGTGTTTTGTGTTGTGTATTTTGAGAGTACTTTCAGATATGAATGTCTTTTGAATTTCAGATTTGCAGTATTGAGCATATGAAGTATTTTATGAATTCTAGATATCTATTTTTAGCACTTAAAAAATGTAGTTTCATAGGAGTATAAAAGTGCAGACAATGTGATTCTCAGAGAAGAAACTGCAAGTTTCAGTTTCAGGTAAGAAACTCCAAGTTCAGTTTCAGATAAGAAACTGCAACTTTCAGAGGCAGAGCATTTATATTAACATGGCCTTTTCAAACAGTGTTAACATCATGTTGGAAGTTTTATTCATGGTCAAAACTGGAACTACCAGCCAGTTAACATCATGTTGATCAACATTCATGCATAGCACATCTTCATATGATGCAGAGTCAAAAAGATATGTTATTTTCAAAATGCCCACACAATGTCGAGTGTGCAAAAAACAGAGAAAATGAGGGATGAAGTTTTGGCAAGTGTTGGACATGGTGTGTGTTGATGACAATTGGGACCCACATGTCAATAAAGGCAGAGGCAAAAATTTTGGAGGTATTTTCTCTACACAGGTGGAATCGAACCCGGGCGGAACAGCTGTCGGGTAGTGTCACTCGGCCACTAGGCTAGTTCAGTTGTTTCGTTACTAATAAGGCACTTCCTCTTGTGGTGATCTCCTCCTGCGCCTTTGTGCGCTCGCCGCGATGCCGCCGTCTGCCATTGTGAACGTGCTGAACAAACGAGAGGAATCTGGAGACGACTATACGTGGAGAGGCGGACAGTCGGGACCCACCAGGTCTATGGCCGTACGCAAGCAAGTGCCTCATCGAAAAATACTTCCTCCTAATGCTATACTAACGTTGGGGCCCACGGGTTTGTCAACATAGTTACATTTTTTAGGTGCCTCAACGTAGTTACTATAGGAGATAAATTCACAACGAAACCGGGGAGCTGGCAGGTATCATTTATTATCACTGGGGCAGCAAGTATCAGCTGGGTTTTGGGCTGCCCCATCTAGGCTTTCTTTTTAACATGCGCAGCCCACGACCTCGGATGGGAGGTCCATAGGCCTATTTGTATTTTCCTGAGGGCCGACATGTATCGACCGGCCTATGGACCTCCCATCCGAGGTTTTTTTCCTGAAACATCGGCAACCCAATTTATTTATTTTTTGAAGAAAACGCAGAGGTCTGTTCTATTTTTCTATATAAGAATAGGAACGCCTGGTCCAACTTATGTTTCCCTTCTAACTATATTATATATATATTTAAATTATTTTATATGTTGTTATATAATATTGCTATTGTCATCATATATTTAACAGATACTTACATATGTAAGAAAACAATATCCCACATCTTATTAACTTATAAAAATAATTTCTTAACAATAAAATCCTGGATTTTTTTCGCAACGAAAATCCTGGTGATTATGTACAAAACCTTGGTAAGATTTAAGCACCAATGTAATAATAAATCAATTATTATTTAAATATGTATATATAACAAAATGCTCAGCCCCCTATTTATTTTTTGATAACATTGCTGCGCCCACCACAACATTATAATTAGAATCAGCCAAAAAATCGTGTATTTTGAGAAAGTGCAAATGGCCTGTAATTTTTTAGGAAAAACATAAATGGGCCGCATGGACGCTACATTATTTGTTCACCCAGCCCAGCTAATGGACCGCAATTCAAAAAAAGATCAAATTGACTGTAAATTCTACCCCGCAAAAAAGACTGTAAATTTGGAAAAAATGGGTTGAATACGTGCCACATTTTTGGAGGCTGAAATGTGGGCCAATAGGTCGAAGCCAATGCAAGTCGTTGTCAACTTAGTCAACAAATGATTCTGGCATCGTTAGTCATTGGATTTACATCCAACGACCGGCATCCATCTTCAATCTCTCGTCTTCTTGCTCCAGCGCTGCCAGGACCACCTGCTCCCGCCTCCTGCTGCTAGCAGCTCTGCTTACCATGCTTCGCTGTGAAGCTCTACTCCACTGTTGGCCTGGCCATCCCTCCACCCGTCCACACTTCATGTTCTTCTCCACCGACTGCCGAACCACACTGCACCCGAACCAGTTAACCCTCGTACACCTCTCTGTCTGCGACTCTACTCCCGCGTCTTCCCATCTCCGGCTCGTTGCTATCCGAGGCCTCGCCGTCGTCCACCACCTTGGATGCGCTCGGCGTGGAGTGGTCAACGTGGTCAACGAACGACACCATCGGAAGTAGACTGTGCGTGGAGAGGCTGAGAGCTGGGTCCACGACCGCACGCAAGGAAATGCCTCCTTATTACGTGCGAAATAATGATTCCTCCACCTAACAGCTGGGACCCACCGGAAGGGCCTCTGTATTTCGCGAAAAAACATCCCCACCGCTGACAGGTCAGACCCACCAGCTATATCTTTGCACGGAAGAAAGTGCCTCCTTATTACGCACAAAAAATTGAATACCACCTGCTAGCTAGGACCCACAATAGTGGGAGGCTGACTTGTGGGCCAACTAAGTTGACGGGGACAGAGGGCTTTGTCAACTTAGTCAATACGAACGGTTCTAGCTCCACTGACCATACGATGTCCATCCAACGGACGTAGTGCTTCTTCAACCTCTGGTCTTCTTGCTCCAGCCACCCAAACCAGCGCAGGTCATGCCTCTACATCCCATGGCCGGCCGCGATGTCGCGGAGTGATAGAGGCGAGGGTGTCCCGATCTTTCGATGAGATGATAACTATCGATTTGGTGGAGACGACTTTGACGATCCGACTACAAACGTGCACGACGTTGCGCCTTAGCAATCGCTAAACCAATCTCCTGAGGTTACTAACGATGCCGGAAGCACGGTCAGCCTGACCACGAAGGTCTATTCCTGCAAGCAATCGAAGAACGAGCAAGAATATGATAAAGCAATCTGAATATTGCAAATATATATGAGGTATTGATAATGGTGGGGATCCGTAAGCGGTCTTGGTCTGGTCGTTGGACACAAACGAAGTACACGAAGTTGCAATGGCTAACTTTTAACTAAACAAATCCCAAGGAAAAGCTACTAGATGGATCTACTTATATAGGAGCAAGGGGTGGCGGCCAAGGAGGTGGGAGGACGTCCCAAGGCAGCCTAAAACTAAATCTAGGTCGTACAAGGCCAATGGGCCCAAGTGGAGGTGATGTAACACCTTTGGACTTGTAGTTTGACTCGGATTCTGCTGCAGCATCAGATTGTTTCGTCCACAACTCAACGCTCCGGACGAATTTGAAGGTGATTCCAATCGGGTTGGAAAGTGCACGAAATCTAGTTTCCAACAAAAAAAGAATCACCCAATTCGGAGTCCGTATGAAAAACTTGTGTGCGTTTTGAGTCAGGTGTGTCTGTGCAGTCCGAATCTGAATCCAGAACGTGAGAGACTTGGACTCTATCTTCTCTTGGGCCAAAAGTGACGTGAGAGAACTTTTTGGACAGCAAATAAACATCTCTTTCTTCCTTATCTTCATATGTGGATTGTACAAATGTCCCATACACCTGCAATTAGACAAAACACAAAAGTGTGTGAAGTATTTTTGTTCTGGATAACATAAATAGATTATTGAATAGTTTGCACTAGAAATCACCTGACAAATATGCATATATGCAATATTTTTGGTCATATCCAAGGTAGTCATGTCCTCATCATCCTCCCCTTCTTGAAAATAAAGCCGTCCTCGGCGTTGCTTAATCTGAAATGTGGCTAACAAAAGAGACAAGGTGTACATGTTGTATATGTATATGTCATTCATTTTTACTTCCCTTGATTTTTGCATATATGACACATGAATAGATGAGTAACTTGCATAGTTCATAAAATCTAAAGCCAAAAAATTAGCACAAGAAGTAGAAGGCATGAAAATATTGCAACTCAGTTTGCACATATAAGTGAAGCTCTTATTCATTTCAAAAGATTGACAATGTTCATCATTCAACCATCCCAACATTGGTGAATAAACCTTACTTGCATCAAATTTACATGCTACAACATGCTTAAATAAGCAAACATGCAATAATTCATTCAACACAGAATCATCACCAAGATTAGTGGTCATATCAAAATGATTAAACATTGGTTCTTTTGCATCAATAGTTAATTCAATGGGTGCACTCAAAATTGTTGGTATTTCAGTTGTTTGATCACATGGCAAAGTCAAATTATCAACGTAGTCCTCTAAAATAGGTGGTGTGATCAAAGTAGTGGGTAGCTCATCAGATGGTGCATTCAAATTGACAAGGCATTCATCATTCTCATGTAGACATGGAAGATCAGTACCTTTGTCATTACCTCTTATGATCAACTCAGATGATGTAGCCACTCTCGGGGGCGATGTGTCACATGGTGGAGGTGATGTAGTCCTGACAACAACGGATGTGGTTGTCATAGTATGCCTAGTAGTTGAAGGAACAATCATATCAACTCTTGGAATGTGCACCGTGCGCTTGTTCTCCTCGTGGCCAACACGTCGTTTTATTTCCTGTTCAGCTTTGCAAGCAAGATGAAACAAATGGTCCATAGGATAACACTCTTCATGAATTAGTATCTCTTGAATATCACGGTTTAATCCTCCCCAAAATCTATCCATAAAATCATCTTCACTTTCTTATAAAGAGGAATGCAACAAGGTAGTTTGTAAATCATCATAATATTTTGTTACAGTTTCACTACCTTGTTTTAAGTGTTGCAACTTCTTAATCATGTCACGAGTATAATAAGCAGGGATGAAAGTATGTCGCATGGCAAGTTTCAAATCATCCCAAGTAGTAGGTATATAATCAGGGTGTAACCGACAATATTCACTCCACCAAACCAAAGCATAACCAGTGAAAGAACCAACCGCAACCTTAACCTTTTTATGTTCATTGAAATTATGGGAAGCAAATATATTTTTTATGTCAAACTCCCATTCAATATATAAAGCAGGTTTAAAACGGCCATTAAATGGTGGTATAGATACATTAACCTGATCATGTGCATTTGGATGTTTGTGCACCTCTCGTGACGGTTGTGGTATTTGCAAAGGTGGTGGCACGTCTCCCGCGATCGACAAAGCCCATGAATTGACTCTGGATCCTGTCATGATTAGTAGAACAAGAAACAAAACCCAAAAATAATGTTCCTATAACTACTAGGATGTGGTGGTCAAACGCTCACAGTAAAGCAAATATCAATGTCTTACAAGTTCTTACCATGCAGCAGGCGGTGATCGGCAACCAGCGGTGTCAAGTAACTCTGAATATTGAGTAAAGCGATTGCCAGGGGAGCGTACGTATACACGGTGTAGAAATATGTGGAGCTAGGTTGGCTATATATGGTAGCAAAAGATTAGCAATAATCAATTCAAAGATGCAATGTTGAATAAACGCTCAACGACGGTACTGTGCTGGTCCTAGGCTAGACCGTACTAGAGACGCGAGCCTAGAACACTAATGAGGTCACGGCGTAGCACAACTAGCATCAATGAAGGATACTAAGTAGCTCTTGACAGCAAGATATAAGTGAATATCACAACGGCAGTGAAGATAATGATGAAAAACAACTGCCAAGCAGGATATACAACAACTCTCTCTCCAAATTTCCTCTTGAAAAGTTTAACACAATTTTCTGATAAATTCTTTCAAAGAATGCTATTAACTCAAGCTTTCCAATGCAAAAAGAATCACTCAATTCCGAGTTGATATGAGTCAAAGAATTCTAAAACTGGCCTGAAAAATTGGAACAAGCTGTGTTCATGAACTTCGGAGGGCAAAAATACCTATTTAGAAGCCGATTTTGAGGTGTCAAATATTGAACTAGCTTCTGCAACTATTTAGATGCGGCTCGTCGCTAGCTTCAATTTGAGTACTCACGGAGCCAAAACGGACTTCGTATGAGGAAGATACACCTGTTTTACTGAACAGTGCGCAAAACAGATTCCAATCCGAATTCAGGTACGAGATTGATTCTAGATAGATCCAATTTTTTTTCTTCTCTCTTTTTTTTCTCACGCTTTTTTTTTCTTTTTCTTCTCTCTCTTTTTCTATTTTTTCCTTTTTTCTCTTTTTTTCTCTATCTTTTTTTTTCTTCTCCCTCTTTTTCTTTTTTTTCTTTCCTTTTTTCTCTCTTTTTTTATCTTCTTTTTCTCCCTCTTTCCAAGACAAACTAGATAAGATGCAGATTGGATCATGCGAAGATGTGAATGACCTCAACTATGATTATGACAATGAACAGTGCGTAGCACGTGGTGGAAATTAATAGATGGGATGGTGGATAGCGGAAGGGATAATGATGCAGCGGCGGTGTGACTAATGTGAACAGAACTCGAAACTCTAAAAGACTAGACGCTAAGACCAGCAACTGAACACGACGATGCAACCGCAAATTCAACAAAGCAAATACAGAAAAGATTATGCAAGGCTCAGATTGGTTCGGATGGGATGAACTAACCCTAATTTTTTTTTTGGCTTTTTCGTGGACTATAGGTATGAAGAACAGACTCGATCTAAACTACGAAAAACTGTAAAATCTCACCGAGCAACCTGGAAATCTGATACCACTTGATAGAGGCGAGGGTGTCCCGATCTTTCGATGAGATGATAACTATCGATTTGGTGGAGACGACTTTCACGATCCGACTACAAACGTGCACGACGTTGCGCCTTAGCAATCGCTAAACCAATCTCCTGAGGTTACTGACGATGCCGGAAGCACGGTCAGCCTGACCACGAAGGTCTATTCCTGCAAGCAATCGAAGAACGAGCAAGAATATGATAAAGCAATCTGAATATTGCAAATATATATGAGGTATTGATAATGGTGGGGATCCGTAAGCGGTCTTGGTCTGGTCGTTGGACACAAACGAAGTACACGAAGTTGCAATGGCTAACTTTTAACTAAACAAATCCCAAGGAAAAGCTACTAGATGGATCTACTTATATAGGAGCAAGGGGTGGCGGCCAAGGAGGTGGGAGGACGTCCCAAGGCAGCCTAAAACTAAATCTAGGTCGTACAAGGCCAATGGGCCCAAGTGGAGGTGATGTAACACCTTTGGACTTGTAGTTTGACTCGGATTCTGCTGCAGCATCAGATTGTTTCGTCCACAACTCAACGCTCCGGACGAATTTGAAGGTGATTCCAATCGGGTTGGAAAGTGCACGAAATCTAGTTTCCAACAAAAAAAAGAATCACCCAATTCGGAGTCCGTATGAAAAACTTGTGTGCGTTTTGAGTCAGGTGTGTCTGTGCAGTCCGAATCTGAATCCAGAACGTGAGAGACTTGGACTCTATCTTCTCTTGGGCCAAAAGTGACGTGAGAGAACTTTTTGGACAGCAAATAAACATCTCTTTCTTCCTTATCTTCATATGTGGATTGTACAAATGTCCCATACACCTGCAATTAGACAAAACACAAAAGTGTGTGAAGTATTTTTGTTCTGGATAACATAAATAGATTATTGAATAGTTTGCACTAGAAATCACCTGACAAATATGCATATATGCAATATTTTTGGTCATATCCAAGGTAGTCATGTCCTCATCACGGAGGCCTCACCGCCCCCTGCTACTCCCACCGCTGGCCAGGGCATCCCTCTACTCACCCACACCACTTGTTATTTTGCGGCGACGACATCCTCACACCGCAGCGAACCAGTGAACCCTCATACTCCTCTATGCGTGGGCATCCACTGCCGCGTCTTCCCTGGCTCCGCGTCATCCCCTTCCTAGGCCTTGTCGTTGTCCACCGCCCTGGTGCTCTCGACGCGGCATGGTCAACGTGGTCAAGGAACGGCTTCTATCGGACGTGGACTGTACGTGGAGAGGTTGACGGCTGGGTCAATAGCCACTGCAAGGAACTGCCTTCTTATTATGCAGAAAATAATGATTCCTCCACCTGACAGCAAGGACCCACCGGACGGGCAACCATATTTCGTGAAAAAAACGTTTCCCCCTGACTGCAGGGACCTACCAGCTACATCTTCGCATGCAAGGAAGTGCGTCCGGGCAAAAAAGACGATTCACCCCCTGACTGCTGGGACCCACCAGCTACATATTCGCACACAAGGAAGTGCCTGATAGTCGGGACACACCTGGTCGAAGCGTACATAGCGTTCTCATTCTGGTCGCGAACATGTACGTACATACTGGTCCTTGTAGAGGCGCGCACGTGTCGTAGTAGAGGTGCGCACGTAGCATCTACACGTACGTACAGCGGCCAGTGTGCAAGAAAGAAAATACGACCACATACGTTCATACGGGCAGGGTCTCGAACGCCTACTCGCGCATACGAACGGCCAGGGCTCGTGTACATGGCTGGGTCGGAACAGAGAAACAACATCGTCGTCGTGTTCATGGGGAGCCAACCGGCTGGGTTGGAACGGAATGCATCGTCGTGTTCATCGGGAGGGCTTGGACGGAACAACCAATGGAAACGAGGCCTGGCGTACCGCAGAACGGAGGAAACGGCCTTGTGTTCGTCCGGCCACGGTCGAAACGGGATCCTGTTCATCGGGAGGGGTCTGGCGTACCGGAAAATGGAGGAAACGGACCTCCTACTGTCGAAATAGGGGTCCTGTTCATCGGGAGGGGTGTGGCGTACCACAAAACGAAGGAAACGGACTTGTCTTGGAGTACTATGGTCAAAACGGGGGTCTTGTTCATCGGGAGGGGTGTGACGTACCGCAAGATGGGACTCCACGAGATACTGTTTCTCTCCACCATCGACCCCCTCCAGCCTCCACAGGCTACTATTCGTCCACCATCGACCTCCTCCAACCTCCACCTATGACTATTCATCCACGGACTCCTGTTCATCCAGCCTCCACCGTGCGCTACTCCACCAGCTACTGTTCAACCAGCCCTCTCCACGGGCTCCTGTTCAACCACCCCTCCACGGGCTATTATTCATCCAGCCCTCCACCTTCTACTGTTCATCCGGCCCTCCACGGGGTCCTGCTCATCCAGCCCCAACCGGCTCGATCGATCGGGGTCCTGTTCATCCAGAGGCAACACCACGGGGTCCTATTCATCCACCCCCACCGGGAACTGTTCATCCAAACCCCCTAGCAACGCTCACTGTTCATCCTGAGGCAGCATCGATCGACTTCAGTTAACAACAATAGTGAAGGAATTACTCCGGTTCAGTAACGTAGCTAGTGCAATCGCTCGGGTTCAATTGGAGTCTAATGCCTCACTCGGGTTTAGTTAGAGCCCAACACCTCGCACACATGCGCGTACGTGTACTAGAGAAACGCGCATCGCTAGGCCCCCGACCACCCACCATAACCGGGAACTCCCTGAAATTTTCTTCGCCCTCGCTTCTACCATGGTTTTTTCCATCATGGACGGCCCAAAGAATGTCATGCAGCTGCGTCTTCGGCCCGCCCAGGACGAAGATCCCATTTTCTGTCATGATTTTTTGTCATAGAAGTAGGAGCCCACCACATCTATGAATCTATGATGATACCGGGTTTTGTCAAAATTATCGTCATAGATGTGTCATAAGTATGACAGAAACAAATTTCGTTCGGCCCAAAATGTCACGGATGTGTCTTTTTTTGTAGTGAGGATTGATGGATTCAAGCCTTAGTTCAATTCCTACTACTTCTGTGTGATAACAGTTGGTCTCGGAACCTTCATATTATGATGTTAAGTGGTTATGCCACCATTTTGCAGGATGTCTCAAATCTTTTCGAGCATTCACACCCGTTATGTTGTCCGAGTCATCCCAGGTTTCTAAATAGTTTAAATCTAGGAGTGGTTTTAGAAAAACTGATTTAAATGGTTTGGTTTTTTATCATGGGCTTGATTGGTTTAGGTTGTATTGGGCCGAGGCTTTCTTAAGTTCGGTTTGGTTTGGGTTTGGAGAGAAACCAGTTTGGGTTATTTGGTTATGGGCTGAAACCGTTTGATGTATTATGGGCTACAAACTGGGTACAACCTAGTTCTTTGTATCGGTTCGTTGCCTTCGACTGCTCGCCAACCCAACCCACGCGCTGCCCCCTGTCTTTTCCCCCGCATCGTCGCCCGCACGCCCCCTGTATCTTCCCCCTCGCCATCCCTTCATCGCGCCGCCGCCTCGCCGGCACCCTTCGGCGCCGGCCCCTCGTCACCACAGCAGATCCCTACCATGAGCTATCCCGAGCTGGCCCTCCCATCAGTGCCGCCGCCCCTCCCCGTCCGCTAGGGTTGAGGTCGTCGGGCCGCACCGCTGCGCCACCTTCCCTCCGACGGCAGGTACCTCTCTCTCTCTCTCTCTCTCTCTCTCTCTCTCTCTCTCTGTCTCTCCCTCTCTCTCTCTGACCGGCTTGTTTCTTCTCTGTTGACCAGGTTCCTCCACCTGCGGCAAGGTCCTTCTCCTCCACTTACTCCTCCTTCGCAAGGTGCTCCGGCCGTCCGGTGGCAAGGTGCCCCTGTTGGTCCCCTCCTTGTCTTTCAGTTAACTCGAATGTCTTGATACTGCTGTAGACCAGTTAACCTTGTCCAACTTAAATTATTGTGCACATATCCTTTTTCCTGTAGGTTCAGGTTATCTGATTGCATTATTCAGTTCAGATTATTTAGTTCTAGTATTGGATTAGGTTAATTATATTACAGCTTCTCTAAAATTCAGTTCATATTATCCAACCTATGTGTAGGTGTAGTTTCTAGCATTTCACGGTATGAATTACAAGGTTGTTGATTCAGTGGAAGTTTGGTCCATGATATTCCATGGAGGCTGAAAAATTGGATGCTTTCTTGTGTACTGCTAAATAAATTTAGTATGATTGTTATGCATAGGGTGCAGAAAATTTGCCCCAGCGACAACCTCCGTTCAGATGGCCTTTTTGGCTGTAGCCTGTAGTCCTTTTGGGCAGGGAAGTCATGGGCTTTTTTTACAGCAGGGCCTAGAAGCTAAGTGATGTAGGAAGACGAGAGCCAACCATGTGAGGCAGAAATCAATTTATCGCCACTAGGCGCACAACCATGACTCATTTTTTCCGGTCATTTTCTCATGTGTTTATTTATTCAGGCCTGTTTGTATTTATCAAATGTACGTCATAAGCTCCGAAAAACATGAATTGTGATGAAGAGATTCAATACGGACAAGGCAAGAGGAAGTTGCTAGATCACTATAATCTTAATTTAAAAACTCTGATAAGAAGGAAGTACTTAGTCAGTGGACCTTATCAACTACGAAAAAATATTTTGCATGTTCAGAGTTTGGGACTGAAAAATTTAAGTCAAATTTTTGCCATGTAGATTATCGAACCTTGATGTTGGTTGGTCTATTTTGAGATTTGAAATCCAAAACATTTATTCCATTGATTTTTTCATTTATTTTATTTTACATGCATTAACTTTTACTGCTACTAGTACTAGTATTAACCTGCTTGCACCTTGTTTCCGCATTCACAGGCCACGCACCAAGGACGGGAAAAACACAGCAACCCAGACCACTCGAATTACTCACTACTAATTTGAGGCATGTCTACATCAGAGGGTTCGGAGAGTGCTGATTCCATGGATGAGAATACGAGTCAAGTACCACATGCTAGAAGGTCCAAGGTATGGGAGCATTATGAAGTAGATCTGGTTCTCGTCGATGGTGATCTCAAGGCTGTGTGCAAATACTGTGGAGCACAACTTCACACCAAGTTTGGGACTAGCAGTTTGAGGACCCATATTTTAGAGGCTTGCCGATCAATTCAGGAGGCTTGCAGGAAGAAGTTTTTGTTGACCATGAAAAAAAACCATCCGAAGGTCTGTTTGTGTTTGATGAAAAAGTTTGTCGTGAACTCATGGTCAAGTATTGCGTCCATGCTGAGATCCCCATTCTTAAGTTTGAAGATCCCCACCTTCAGCCATGGATTGACTCAATGCAGCCGGCGTTTCAAATCAAGGGTCATCACACAATTCGTGATGATGTAGTGAAGATGTATAAGGGAATGAAGAAAGATATCGAAGTAGAGCTACAAAACATGGATTCTCGCATTTTCTTAACATCTAACATGTGGATATCATCACAGGACTTGGGCTACATGTGCATCACCGCCCATTATATCAATGCAGAATTCAACTACAAGAAGAAGACGATAAGTTTCGCAGAAGTGAAGTATCCCCACACAGGCTACGCGATAGAAGTAGAAATAGTTCGTTGCTTAACAGAATGGGGCATAAGGGGCAAATTATTCACTTTGACACTAGATAATGCCAGCAATAATACTAATGCATGTGAGGAGTTAATAAAATATCACAAACATGAGCTACTCCTTGAAGGTCAACATTTGCATGTCAGGTGTTGTGCGCACATTCTTAATATCTTGGTTCAGGATGGAATGAAAATAATCCATGAAGCTATTGACATGATACGTGAGCTGCTGAAGTATATTGACTCTTCTCCTTCAAGACTTCAAGATTTCAATACAATTGCAAGTGGGATGGGTCTACGTGCAAAGAAAGGCATCTCTGTTGATACACCAACCAGATGGAACTCAACCTGGAAAATGCTTGTAGAAGCATTGACGTACAAATCTGTCCTCACTAGTTATGCCAATAGAAAGATGATAGAGTCTCCAAGTGAGGAAGAATGGGAGAAGGCAAAAGCTATTTGTGAGTTTCTAAAAGCTTTTAAAGAGATTACCTTGATTGTTTCAGCTCACAGGAAGCCAACTTCACATAAGTTTCTACCAGTTGTGCTTTCTATTCGCCATGCATTGAAAGATCCGGGTTGGCAGACCTCTGATGCGTTGAAGGAATTGGCGGAAGTGATGCAAACGAAGCTCGATAAATATTGGGATCCTGAGGAGAAGGAGAATGCAGATAGAAAAAGCAAGGGCATTGAATTTAACCATGCACTTGTCATTGCTACATTCCTGGATCCAAGGAGGAAAGAAGATTACTTGGATTTCTTCTATTGCAAGTTGTCCACCAACGAGGAGCAGATTACAAAACAAGTGGAGATTGCTTTAGAATGGGTGAGAAAGTATGTCAAGGAATATGAGCTACTTGCAGCGACAAGCACTACACACTCGACACCTTCTAGTCAAGGCAATACCACTATTGGATCACCTATTGCAAGGAAAAGGAAGTTGGAAAAAGAGTTTGCCCAACACAAGTCTCATCGGAGGTCATGTGTACACAAGTCTGAGCTTGACGCATATTTGGAAGAAGCATCTGAGAAGGCCGGTGATGACTTTGGTGTCTTGGGTTGGTGGAAGAGGCATGCCGAAAAGTTTCCTATATTGGCATCTATGGCACGTGACTTTCTTGCAATTCCTTTGAGCACAGTGGCATCTGAATCAGCCTTCAGTTGTGGTAAGAGGATACTAGGCGACAAGAGAAGCTCTTTGAACCCTGATATGCTAGAAGTGCTTGTTTGTGCTAAAGATTGGTTGTTCAAACCAAAGGAGGGTGAGCTAACCAATTACATTTTGGTTCTACTACTTGAGTAAAATCTGATATATAAAACTTGCAGCATAGATGCCTTTAAATTAATCCTTTGTTTCATTTGCAGGAGATGAACAGTATGCACACGGCTAAAAACTTGAAACGAAGAAAAGGTAAAAATATGATCTTGATCATCGATTTGCTTTTGCCTTGCTCCTTTTTCCGTTATAGTCATTCGACAAGCAAAACCACTGTCGCTAAGCAAGTAAACATTGCCAGCACTAGTCTGTAGAACATTGTGGTTTTGTCCAATCTTTTGTCGGATTATGTGGAAACTGCAATCGTGATCTGTATATGTTACTACTTTAGACCACATGTCTGATTGATCATGGTTCTCAATTCTCAAGAAGTTATGATCTAATAGAACTCTCTCTGTGATGCAACAGTGGTTTAGCATGGTGGTGCAGAAGTGTTGCGGCTTGGTCTGTGAGCTACAGACCTTATCAAGCAGCAAAGTCATCTCACATATGCCAGCGACGAAGATGCATATTTATTGGTCGAGGGAGCAACAACAAAATTCTGAAGATTCTTTTGGCAGCCAGTAGCATAATTGTACTTATGTCTAAATTGCTCTCTTTTCAAATGCGGTGTCCAGTTGCTAGTCCTGTAGAAAATAGATGGACTTTCTACTTTGTTCTGTTTCAGTGTGGCAGAGAATGTAGCCTAAGCAGTAGCATATTCAGAAAGGACATGTCACTGTAAAACTGTAGTGGAAAACAGTTATGTCACTGCTAAATTATTGTTTGGCATGCCACTGTTAAACTTCAGTTGAATTTGGTTATGTATTGGGTTTAAACCCATGGTTATGTACTGGGTGTGAACCGGTTTGGGTGGAATAATTATTGGGTGCAGTTTTGGTTTGGCTGAAAATAGTATTATCTGGTTATGGTTCAGGTTTGGTTTAGAGAGGTACTTGTATGGGTCTAGTTTAGTTATGGTCCAGTTATTAGCCCGTTCTCAGACTTAAGTTTGATGCATTTGCAAATCCCTTCTTTCCATTCTCGGTGTTCCTTTGGGCTAGATTAACCACACTAATTGTTGAGTTGAGGTACTCCATTGCCTTGACATATATGTTGAAACTATTATCATGACACTAGGGTATCCTAGAGAACCACTGTAACACCCTGGTAATCACGCTACAGTAATTCCAACCTAATGATGCCATGTCACCGTGTTTGCCAAGCGTAATTGCCCCTGGATAAAAATAAACTTAAATTCAAAATCAAATTGCAATTCAAATCATTAATTCTTTAATCAGTAGGAAAATGTTCATATTATTCTATAAATTCCCCTGATAAATTGTCATGTTGAAACCAACTTCATTTGGCTCACAAATAAATTCCTAGTAAATTAACAAACTGACCAACAGTAAATTAAATGGCCTTTTCAAAATAAACAAATGAATAAACCTTCCCAAATAAAATGGAACCTTGTGTGTAACACCCAAAATGTTGTATTTGAATTATAGGTGTAGTATCTTGTAGAACTAATATCATTTAGTGCACAACATAAATAGAAATCTGAGACAAAAAATTTGACAGAAAAGAAAATGAGGAAGTGCTTCTGTGCACTTTGGCCCGTATGATCAGTGCAGACCAAGCCCACCACCGGCCTCTTTTCTACCTCTGTAATGTACAAAGGGGAGGCAGCATGGCCGTGGCAGCCATCCGCCGGTCGTGACCACTTGCGTGGCGGCCATCCGATCCCTCCTGGCGTCCTACTTGACCCAGAGCACTCCCCTTGGACAAACCATAGGCCGCACTCGCTCTCCTCTCGCTCGATCTCCCCTTCTGTTCGACAACGAGCACTTCCATCGCCGTCACCGCGTCGATCCTGCGGCCACTAGCCAGCCCGCATCCTCCCGCCATGCCCGTATCGGTTGAGCCTAAGTTTTTGCTTCTTCACATGATATGTGATATTCTTGGAATATCATTTTGCCTTGTTTACCTTGCTGTTTGAATAAAATAGTTAAGATCTGAAATTTTTAAATGGGAGAGAGTCCTCACATAGCTACCTATTTACTTAACTACTCATTTGATCTTCACTTACATCTTTTGGAGTAGTTTGCCATTTACTCTTATGCTTCACTTATATCCTATAAGTAAATTGTTGAATGAATTGAATACCATGAAGTTGAAATTATATGTTCATATCATTCCTAGTAGTAATTTCACATTGGGTTTAGAAAGTGAAATTTATTGTAGCTTGACAATCACAATATTGGTCATACAAGCAATTCATGAATGATTAGTACAAGGAAGTGGACTTTCACATACAAATATATTATCTTGGACATCTTTTATGATTGTGAATACCCATTAATTATTTTCAAACTTGAGCAAATTAGTTGAAGTTGGACAAGGAAGACAACATAATGAGTTATGGTTGTGTATATTTGCATACAAATTATATTGTTATGGATCCTCCAATATGTGGTGTTTACTTAGGATCTTTTGCTAGCCAAAAATTCGTACTAAGTAGAGATACTACTTGTGCATCCAAAAAACCCTTAAACCTAGTTTCTTGCCATGAGTTTCCACCATATCTACCTATGGATTGAATAAGCCCCTTGAAGTAAGTTGTCATCGGTGCAAAAGGAAATAAAAATTGCTCCTAAAATATAAGTGATATTTTATTGCAAGGGAAAATAAGAGTTGTACAAACTTCTGATGGCAAAGAAATATAAGTGACAGACTACATAATCAAGGTTGCTATCATAAGGGCCAATATAACATGACATTCCTTTGCATTAAGAGCTTGCTCATCAAAAAATAAAATGCGCATGACAACCTCTTCTTCCCTCTACGAAGGGCCTATCTTTTACTTTTCAGTATTTACTTTTATGCAAGAGTCAATAGTATGCATTATCATTTCAACCTCAATTGTTCTCTAGTTGACAAGCATCACATGGCACCCCCTCTCTATCCTATTGTGATGAATTGAGTTTTACCTTTTAGATTTCGTTATTATTGAATTGAATACTTTTACGGATTTGAGAACACTGGATGTATGTCTTGTGTATGAATACCCGTGGTGACAATGGGGTATCATATTGATTCACTTCATGTATGTTTTGGCACTCAACTCACGTATTACTGAGGTGACATTGGGGTAATTAATGCGGTTGATGCATGTTCTTGTCTTTGTTTCTCTGGTAGAAATCTTGGGGCACTCTTTGAGGTTCTTTGTGTTGGATTGAATATTATGAATCAGAAGTTGTTTGATGCATATCGTATAATTGACACACGAATACTTGTGGTGACATTGGAGTATCTAGGTGACATTAGGGTTGATTGTTGTGTTTTCGTATGGTGTTGTTTTAGTACGAACTCTTGGGCTGCTTGTGACACTTTAGGAATAGCTCGATAGATTGATCAGAAAGGATAACTTTTGAGGTGGTTTCGTACCCTACAAACCATTTCTTCTTACGTTCTCCACTAGATAAGAACTTTGGAGTGATTCTTTATCGCACGTTGAGGGATTGCCATATGGTTCAATTATGTTAGCACTGTTGAGAGATTGCACTAGCGAAAGTATGAACCCTAGGCCTTGTTTCTATGCATTGCTATATCATTTGTGCCCACTTTTATCAATTGCTACCGTGTTGTGTCTATTTCAGATTACAAAAAAAATATCTACTATACATACTACACTTGTATCACCATCTCTTCACTGAACTAGTGCACCTATACAATTTACCATTGTATTTAGTGTGTTGGGGACACAAGAGATTTCTTGTATTTGGTTGCAGGGTTGTTTGAGAGAGACCATCTTCATAATACACTCTCACGGATTGATAAACCTTAGGTCATCCACTTGAGGAAAAATTGCTACTGTCCTACAAAACTCTATGCTTGGAGGCCAACACGAGTCTACAAGAATAAAGTTGCGTAGTAGACATCAACGGGTAGCTGGGTTCGTAGAGTTAGAATCTAGAATGACGGGTGCATGATACGATAATGCCTCGATACACTCTATGGCTCGCATGGTTGCCAGAGGAAATTTTAGTTCCCATTAGGTGTCCATGAGTACCCTATCGAGTTTCTCTTATGTCGGCACAGATCAGTTATTATCCTAGGTGAACTGCCGCCCCGACATACTGGCCTGCCGAAGATGCAAACTGTCTATCACAACATTGAATATGAAAGGCCAATGAGTGTCTAAGCGGTCATTATTTTTCTCTTGCTGGCACCTAAGGATATTAAAGTCCCCTCCAATAAGTATGGGATATGGGTTATCCTTAGCCAGGTTCACTAGTACACAAAGGAAAGCCGATTTATGCTCATCTTGGGCAGCCCCATAGAATGCAACCATGCTCCATGTAAAATTATCAGCTCTGTTTCGTAAGTGAAGTTTGATATGAAACTCCCGGCCGAAAAAGCCAACAAGTCCATGGTTGTGGTCTGTATCCCAGGAAGGATTCCTCCAAACCTTCCACGACCTGGTAGACTATGCCATGTGTAGCCAAAACCACCTGATAGGTGATCAAGGACATGCGGGTGGAAGTCACATTTATCAGCCTCTGAAATTGCCACAAAATCCAACCCATGTTCGCCCACACAATCACCAACGTGTTTACGTTTAGCCAAGTCTGAGAGACCTCTGCTATTCCAAAACATGCCTCTCATGTGGAAACTCAGGTCGATGTGGAACATTTTGCCTTCTTGGGCAATATTTGTTTCTTTTAGAGGAATGCGATTTAGATTTCCACGAAGATGTTGTGAAGTCACAGAACATGGAGCCAGGTCTTGCGTCATCCAAACCAAACTCGATGACCTCACCAACCAAGTGGGAGAGAAGCGGACCGTCATATTTGGCATATGTTTCATCCTCCTTGGTTTTGGGGTTAGGTAGGGCGCTATTACACTTTGGAGAAACCTTTGAATGGTCAATCTCCATATGTTTAAGTGCCCTAACCAAAAGATTAATTTGATTATCATTATTTCCCATAGATGTACAAACGTTCTTAAGGCTAGAGGAAATGCCAGTATCCGGAAATGAAAGAAAATATTTAGCGGGCGAGCTACCTAGCATGGAGTCCAAATTCCTCGAGGGTTGTCAACACATTGCCTTAGCTAGTGAATGTTCATAGGTTGGAGAGAAACCATCCGCCGAGATGACATGATGGTTACTACACCGAAAGGGTGAAGCTAGACCTCTAGTCATAGTACCCATCGGTGTCTATGGTCGAGCCGTTGGTATTGGTCGCTGCAAAATCGGCGGGCTCTGAACTATCCTATAGGTCAGTGAAGATGGACGTGTCGCAGGTCCCACCAGCACGACCGCCAGGGGTGCCGGGGATTAGCCACTCAGACGATCTACTACTGGACTGAGAGGAACCACGACAACTAGAGAAGGAGCTGACGAAGCCTCCATGGGTGACATCTTGGAACCTTGCGCATGGACCGGAGCAGGAGCATCAACATGCGTTGCTGGCGATGCACCCGCACCCATCGCCGGCTGCACGAGCACGGAACCTTAAGCATCGGCTGGCGGTGCACCCTGCACACGGCCGGCCGCACCGCTTGAAGGACACTCTATGCATGCACACATGCAGTCGCACCTGGGTGTGCAACCTCATCTAGTAGCATGCGTGCCTCATTTGACGTAAATGGATGTAGTATCTCCCTACTGGTCAACTCCAGTACCAGCCATTGCAGTGGTGTCCACATTGAGGTTAGCTCCTACATCAGTCTGCGAAGGAGCATCCGATGAATCCACAAAGCGATTATTAGTGACCATTGGACTGGTCCCAGCAGATGGCGTATTGGACGGAGCAGCACCCCCTTCAGCATTTTTCCTTTTTTGTTCGCATCTTGATCAAGCAAAACATCATCTCGGTTAGCCCTGTGGTCTGGACCATCGTAATCCTACTCCCATATGTGAGGGATAAAATCTTCTGCAGGTATGAAATCCTCCTCCTCAAGCACAAACCGAAGATTGTACCCTGTTAATTAACATGAACTCCAACCGAGACGGTCGCAAGATCTGCGCCATTGTCTTTCTAAAACATGTTTAATTTCAGAACCGCCACCTGGATGTGCACAATGCCATGATGGCGCAAGCATACCAAGTCAGCATCCTGAGTAGCACCTATGACGAATCGCACTACCCACAAACCAAGAAAGTGGTGAAATGGTGGTGGAACACTAGTTACGTGTGCCTAAACTGGCTTTAGCAGATTATAAGTTGGCTTGACATATTTTAGAGAAAAGGCCTATGCCCGATTTTATAAATAAAGCCACAAGGCAGAGTCACAGATCAACCGCACCGAGGATGAAACAAAGCGAACACCCAAACGCAGGAACGCACGAAAGCGCTCGAAAGTACGAGGGATACATGGCATCCTGCCAATCACGACACGCAGGCTAGAGAAAGTATGAACAAGTGTCGTTGATGGCTCCACCTGCCCCCTAGGGCAGATCCACCACCCCGTCACCTTCGGCACCCGCGACAACTACCGCACCGAGCTCATCGACTTCGACATCGCCCGCATCAGCCTCCCATTCAACTCCGTCCTCAGGTACCCACCCTTGGCCAAGTTCATGGCGGCAACTCACCCCACCTACAACCTCATGAAGATGCCGGGGAGCAACGGCGTCCTCACTATGGTCAGTGACACCAAGGAAGCCCTGATGGCCCTCAAGCTCGTCTTCAGGGCCGTAGCGGTAGCGCGCCCGGCCGAGGAAGGGGCCCAGAGGCCCCAGGGGATGCGCCAGCAAAGAAGAAGCAGTTGTTCTCTCAAGATCGTGCCGAGACGAAGCAGGTGCTGGTTGACAAAGATGGAGCATCCGGCGCCACCTTCACCATAGGCGCCAACCTTCCTCTAGATCAGCAAAGGGCGTTGGTCGACTTCTTGCGCGCAAACAATGAGGTGTTCGCCTGGGAACCCAAGGATCTGGTCGGGATCCCGAGGGGGATAATTGAGCACCACATGAGGGTGTGCCCCAACGTGCGCCCCGTGAAGCAAAAGACGCGGCGGCAATCCGCGGAGAAGCAGTCTTTCATCGTCTAGGAAACCTGCAAACTACAAGAAACCGGTGTCATTCGGGAGGTGCTGTACCCGGATTGGCTGGCGAACCTAGTCGTCGTCCCCAAGAAAGGCGGGAAGGAACGCATGTGCATCGACTTCACCAACCTCAATAAGGCTTGCCTTTAGGATCCCTTCCCACTCCCGCGCATCGATCAAATTGTCGACTCCACCGCCGAGTGTGACCTGTTGTGCTTCCTGGACGCCTTCTCGTGCTATCATCAGATCAAGATGGCGGTACAAGGTGTTGAGAAGATGGCCTTCCTAGCCCCATGGGTGTGTACTGCTACACCTGCATGCCGTTTGGCTTACACAATGCCGGGGCGACCTTTCAGCGGCTGATGCACATCGCCCTGGGCCAGCAGCTCGGGAGGAACGCTGAGGCAAACGTCGACGACATAGTAGTGAAGTCTCAGGGGGCAAGGACCCTTGTCGAGGACCTAGAAGAAACATTTGCTAGTCTGCGCGCGGTGGACCTGCGGGTCAACCCAGACAAATGCGTGTATGGCGTTCCCTCCAGCAAGTTGCTGGGTTTTCTAGTGTCACACGGGGGAATTGAGGTAAATCTAGAGGTCAAGACAATAGAAGAGACGAGCCCACCATAGAGTCTCAAGGAGATGCAAAAGCTGGCAGGCTGTGTAACCTCGCTAGGGTGTTTTATCTCCAAGTTGGGGGAGCACGCCCTCCCGTTCTTCAAGTCGATGAAAAAGAAGGGCCCGTTCGAGTGGACTCCGGAGGTTGATGCAGCATTCCAAGATCTCAAGAGATACCTCACCAGCCCGCCGGTGATGATAGCATGGTGTCCTCTAGAGCCCCTGGTGCTCTACCTGGCTACCACGCCACACACCGCCAGCGCAGCGCTGGTAGCGGTCCGGGCGGGGCACCAAGCCAAGGGCCTGCCAGGCAATGCCTCACGACAGGGAAAGGCAACGCAGCATCAGGACGGTGTGCCTGAGGCCTCGGCGGCACCAGCAGATGATCAGACTCCTCAGGACAACGCTCCTGAGGCCATGGCTGCCCTAGCAAGTGACCAAGCTCCTGAGGTCCCCCAGCCTCAGGAGGTGCAAGACTCCACCGACACTTCCGCCCTCCTCGAGCACCCGGTGTACTTCGTCAGCACGGCAGTACGTGACACGCGGGCGCGCTACCCCATGCTGCAAAAGCTCTTGCTCACGCTCCTCGTCGACTCCCACAAGCTGCACCACTACTTCCATGGCCACCCCGTCAAGGTCGTCTCAGCTTACCCCCTGGAAAGGGTGCTCCGGAGCACCGATGCTGCGGGGAGAGTCGCCGAGTGGAACATCAAGCTACAGGCGTTCCAATTAGAGTTTAGCACCACTAGGGTCATCAAGGGGGCGGCACTCGCTGGTTTCATGGCAGAATGGACCGACGTTCCCAGCCCCGAAGTAGGCGAGGACCACCGACTCTCACCAGGAAGCGAAGCGCCAGATAGCTAGGTCATGTACTTCAATGGCGCCTTCGTGCATCAGGGCACGGGGGCTGGAACCATGCTCATCTCACCGACCCAGGACAAGCTCTGCTACGCCATGAAGCTCTACTTCCAGCAGGGCGAGAAGGTCTCCAGCAACATCGCGGAGTACGAGGGCTTAATCGCCAGCCTCAAGGCTGCGGCAGCCTTGGGAGTGAAGCGCCTCACCATCAAGGGCGACTCTCAGCTCCTCGTCAACTTCTCCAACAAAGTATATGAGCCAAAGGACGAGCATGTGGAGGCATACCTTGCGGAGGTATGCAAAATTCATAATACAATTCTTGGGTCTAGAACTGCAACGTGTGCCGCGCAACACAAACAAGGAAGCAGACGACATCGCCAAGAGGGCGTCCCGGCGCCTGCCTCAAGAGCCTGGCATCTTTGAGGAGCGGCTCTTCAAGCCATCTAGAGCACCGCTCGCAGCGGCACCAGCACCGCCTCATGAGGACCTCCCTCAGGCCCCTCAATCGGGTGCCCCGGCTTGTGGCTCGACCTCAGGAGCTTGCCTTGTCCTTGCGCTGGAACCTCAGGAGGGGTACTGAACCAAAGATTTCAAGGCGATCTGCTTCAGGGGACCTTGCCGGAGAAGGAGGAGGACGCGGAGCGTGTGGTTCGACATGCCACTGCCTACTACATCCAGGATGGTGAGCTCTACAGGAAACAACTAAATGATGTTTCTCTACGATGCATCTCCAAGGAGCAGGGGCATGAGCTATTGGCCGACATACACAGTGGGGACTGCAGGCATCACTCGTCATCAGACACCCTCGTGGGCAAGGCATTTCGTAGCGGGTTCTATTGGCCCACATCACTCAATGATGCCACCGAGCTGGTGAGATCTTGCGAAGTGTGTAAATTCCACGCCAAGCAAAGCCACCAGCCCGTTAAGGGCCTCCAGACCATTCCTCTCACATGGCCATTCGTGGTCTGGGGTCTAGACATCTTGGGACCATTCCCATGAGCGCCCAGGGTCTACCGCTACCTCGATGTCGCCATCGACAAGTTCACCAAGTGGGCGGAGGTGGAAGTCGTCCGCACCATCCCGGACGGCTCGGCAGTCACATTCATCAAGGGCCTCGTGAGCTGCTTCAGGGTCCCTAATCGTATCAACACTAACAACGGCTCGCAGTTCACAAGTAACCTCTTAAAAATGTATTGTGCTAACCTTGGAACACAGATATGCTATGCCTCAATGGCACACCCCAGGAGCAACGGCCAAGCTGAGCGCGCCGACGAGGAGGTCCTGTGAGGCCTCAAGACAAGAACCTTCAAGAAGAAGCTCGAGGCCTGTGGCAGGGGCTGGCTCGACGAGCTCCAGTCTGTGTTGTGGTCCATCCGCACCACCGCCACCAAGCCGATGGGAGAGACTCCATTCTTCCTCGTCTATAGAGCCGAAGCGGTTCTCCCTCACGAGGTCAAGCAACGCTCGACGTGGGTCTTGGCGTTTCACGAGGCACGCCAGGATGCCACGCGGGGGATGGACCTCGTGCTAGGGGAGGAACGCCGCTGTCAAGCCTCGCTCCAGGCGGCAAGGTACCAGCAGGCGCTGCAGCAGTACCACTACTACAACATCCGCTCCAGGACGCTCGAGGTGGGTGATCTTGTGCTAAGGTGGGTGCTCTCCAGGGAAGGGCCGCATAGGCTCTCACCCATGTGGGAGGGCTCGTTTAGGATTGTCGGCATCTCCAGGCCTGGCGCTGCGCGCCTGGAGACGCATGACGGGATCCCAATCCAGAACGCCTGGAACATCCAGCACCTCCAGAAGTTCTACCCATGAAGCAAGGTCTAGTGCATGTGAAGGTATCCGCTCGTGACACTCTCACGTAATAATGATTGGGGCTGTACACGCCCCGGAGTCTCTGAAGAGCCGCCCTCGGGCCTCGGGGGCTCCCTCCCACTTCCTAGTGGCATCACTTAGCTCCGCGCTGGTGAGAAGACTAGTCTAGGTGCCGGACGCGGCTGGTCATTTGCTTGCTTTCTGTAGTTGGTTTGCCCCCTTCCTTTTAATGGAATTTTGAGTTCTCGCATTTTCGATTGCCAAGTTGGATTTCCCCTTCGTCTTCGCTCCTGCCCTTTGGTCATGGCCCAGGAGCAGCGACAGTTGCCCGTCGCTCTTCCTCACGCGTCTCGCACGCGGGGGCTGGGCAGGTGTGTGCGTGTCCGGTGTTGGGCCCGCCCCGCGCTGCGAACACACTTCGCCACAGCCCTGTCCCCCAGGGCCATGGCTTTTTCTATCCTCGCGAGACACCCTCGAACGAGCTTGTGATTTGCGCATCTTCTTAAGTCCGTGCCCCCTGGGTACCACGACGTGATGCACTAAGGCATGAATAGCCCACGTTTGAGGACTCGCGCAAGGAAGAACAAGACACCCAACAAAATTTCCTAACAATTTTGCAGCTTCACGATGTATCCTGAGCCTAGCAACCCCTGAGCCAGCAGCAAGGGGGCTTCACGAGATGCTGGAGGGCGCACCATCGCGAGGTGCGAGACTACCGCGAGTGTATCAAGCTAAGTTATCCTACCGCACGTACCCAGACATGAACATCATGGCATACATCCGAACAATAAGCATAGCATAGTGGCATAAGTACCATGGTTCATTACACGCCCCAGCAGGGCCCTCTACTTTTTTCAAAATGCAGGAAAAAGGAAAGGCTAAACAAAAGTGGCCCACGCAACCACATCATCTCCCAGGGCCGGGATCCAGAGTCCTCTGGGCTCAGCCCAAGCCATCCTCCTGCTTCACCGGAGCACGATGACGAGACGATCCACCACCATCCTCGAAGCGAGTCTGGCGATGTGGCGGCTGGTCGTAGACGTCGCTGCACGTGCTCTCGCTAGAGGAGCCGCCACCGCTGAACGAGTCGCGGCCGTCGGCAAGAGCGAGCTCACCCTCAGCGTCGTCGCGGCTGTCGTCAAGGCCAAGCTCATCGTCACCACCATCGTCTTCGGGGCAGCACCCTGTGCGACAGCAGTCCTCCCCAAACACCCTCACATGGAAGGTCGCGACGCCGTCGTACATGAAGTGGAGGGTGCACCTGTTGGGGAACACCGTATTTCAATAAGTTTACCTACGGTCATGCAAGATCTATCTAGGAGATCCATAGCAACAAGAGGGGAGAGTGTGTCTACGTACCCTCGTAGACCGAAAGCGGAAGCGTTTAGTGAGGCGGTTGATGTAGTTGAATGTTTTCGCGATTCAACTGATCCAAGTACTGAACGTACGGCACCTCCGCGATCAACACACATTCAGCTCGGTGACATCCCTCGTTGATGAGGACATGACTACCTTGTGGTCGTGGGATGATGAGGACATGACTACCTTGGATATGACCAAAAATATTGCATATATGCATATTTGTCAGGTGATTTCTAGTGCAAACTATTCAATAATCTATTTATGTTATCCAGAACAAAAATACTTCACACACTTTTGTGTTTTGTCTAATTGCAGGTCTATGGGACATTTGTACAATCCACATATGAAGATAAGGAAGAAAGAGATGTTTATTTGCTGTCCAAAAAGTTCTCTCACGTCACTTTTGGCCCAAGAGAAGATAGAGTCCAAGTCTCTCACGTTCTGGATTCAGATTCGGACTGCACAGACATACCTGACTCAAAACGCACACAAGTTTTTCATACGGACTCCGAATTGGGTGATTCTTTTTTTGTTGGAAACTAGATTTCGTGCACTTTCCAACCCAATTGGAATCACCTTCAAATTCGTCCGGGGCGTTGAGTTGTGGACGAAACAATCTGATGTTGCAGCAGAATCCGAGTCAAACTACAAGTCCAAAGGTGTTACATCACCTCCACTTGGGCCCATTGGCCTTGTACGACCTAGATTTAGTTTTAGGCTGCCTTGGGACGTCCTCCCACCTCCTTGGCCGCCACCCCTTGCTCCTATATAAGTAGATCCATCTAGTAGCTTTTCCTTGGGATTTGTTTAGTTAAAAGTTAGCCATTGCAACTTCGTGTACTTCGTTTGTGTCCAACGACCAGACCAAGACCGCTTCCGGATCCCCACCATTATCAATACTTCGTATATATTTGCAATATTCAGATTGCTTTATCATATTCTTGCTCGTTCTTCGATTGCTTGCAGGAATAGACCTTCGTGGTCAGGCTGACCGTGCTTCCAGCATCGTCAGTAACCTCAGGAGATTGGTTTAGCGATTGCTAAGGCGCAACGTCGTGCACGTTTGTAGTCGGATCGTCAAAGTCGTCTCCACCAAATCAATAGTTATCATCTCATCGAAAGATCGGGACCCTCGGCTCTATCACTCGTACTCTTGATCCAGCCGAGGCCGAGGGAGAGTTTCGTCAGCATGACAACATGGTGATGGTGATGATGAAGTTAACGACGTAGGGCTTCGCCTAAGCACTACGACGATATGACTGAGGTGTGTAACTGTGGAGGGGGGGACCGCACATGGCTAAAAGATCAACTTGTGTGTCTATGGGGTGCCCCCCGTATATAAAGGAGGGGAGGATGAGGCTCACCGATCACAAGGGGCACGCCAAGGGGGGAGTAATCCTACTCCTAGTAGCAGTAGGTTTCCCCCTTTCCTAGTCCAAGAAGGAGAAGAAAGGAAAGAGGCGAGAAGAGAAGGAAGGAGGGGGGGCGCCCCCCTTTCCCTTGTCCAATTTGGACTGGGCAGGGGGGGGGGGGTGCGCCACCTCTGGCTGGCCCTCTCTCTGCTCCACTAAGACCCATTGTGGCCCATTAATCCCCTAAGGGGTTCCGGTAACCTCCCGGTACTCCGGAAAATACCCGATACACTTCGGAACCATTCCGGTGTCCGAATATAACCTTCCAATATATAAATCTTTATGTCTCGACCATTTCAAGACTCCTCGTCATGTCCATGATCTCATCCGGGACTCCGAACAACCTTTGGTACATCAAATCACATAACTCATAATACATATCGTCATCGAACAATAAGCATGCGGACCCTACGGGTTCGAGAACTATGTAGACACGACTGAGACTCATCTCTGGTCAATAACTAATAGTAGAACCTGGATGCTCATATTGATTCCTACATATTCTATGAAGATCGTTATCGGTCAAACCGCATAACAACATACGTTGTTCCATTTGTCATCGGTTTGTTACTTGCTCGAGATTCGATGGTCGGTATTATCATAGATAGTTCAATATCGTTACCGGCAAGTCTCTTTACTCGTTCCGTAATGCATCATCCCATGACTAACTCATTAGTCACATTGCTTGCAAGGCTCATAGTGATGTGCATTACCAAGAGGGCCCAGAGATAACTCTCTGATATATGGATTGACAAATCCTAATCTCGATCTATGCCAACTCAACAAACACCATCGGAGACACATGTAGAGCATCTTTATAATCACCCAGTTACATTGTGATGTTTGATAGAACACAAGGTGTTCCTCCGGTATTCGGGAGTTGCATAATCTCATAGTCATAGGAACAAGTATAAGTTATGAAGAAAGCACTAGCAATAAACTAAACGATCATAGTGCTAAGCTAACATATGGGTCTAGTCCATAGAATGATGTGATCACGTTCATTAAATGAAAACACATGTCCATGGCTAGGAAACTTAACCATCTTTGATTAATGAGCTAGTCAAGTAGAGGCATACTAGGGACACACTGTTTGACTATGTATTCACACATGTACTGAGTTTCCGGTTAATACAATTCTAGAATGAATAATGAACATTTATCATGATACAAGGAAATATAAATAACAACTTTATTATTGCATCTAGGGCATATTTCCTTCAGCACCTCCCACTTAGGGTGCGCGCGGGGGCAAACGCCTGCCTGCCGCGGGCCAAGGACATGTCCCCAGTGGCGGAAACTTCGACCCCTACCCATGAAGCCTTGCTGCAACAGCCATCAGCCTGCAACTAGAGGCCGTCAGGCCCCGAGGCCGGCAACTCACCCGCGAAGAAGCGGGGGAGCAGGAGCCAGGTGCCGGCCGGCCTCTCCGACCACACGAAAAACTCCGGGAGCACCTTGGCCGAGTGGAAGCGCGACCAAGGAGGGTGGGAAACCATGGCGAGCCTCCCCTCATTGCAGGGGCCTCCTCACCCTTGGCAGCACCCGCCACGAGAAGAAACACCGCCACGGCCGGCCAAGGCGCGCCCGCGCCCCCGAGGAGTCACCACGGGAGTCGTGACGTGCTTGCGGGGGCGGCCTAGCCATCTCTTGGGAGGTGGTGAGTTAGGCCCCTCCTTGGGGGCCTTCCCCTTCTCGATGACAGAGAACTTCCTCGTCGGCACCATGAGGACTACAACAAGATGGTGAGGCAAGAAAGAGGAAGAAGAAGCGGGCGGCGAGAAGACGGGGATGAGCAGGAGGGGCCGTGCCCCTCCTCTCATTTATAGCCCTCGGGAGGCCAACCGCCGGCCTCCGCGATCCCACGCAATGATGGATTTTCCCTGCATGCGATGAAGTCTCATCAAGTTGGACGGTTGCCGAGGCAGCGTGGGAAGCGGAGGCACCCACGTCCCATCAATCGCCATGCGTCGACCAAGGCCGCAGGCTGTTAGGGCCCACGACGCTCCACACTTCACTTTGGCTTCGCCTTGAAGTCAAGTACGAGCGCGCCTTGGGCCCAGGGCTACTATCGGCAATCTAGGAACGGGGGTGCCCAGACTTGCCTTCCTGCGGCCCACGACATGGTTCTGGCAACGGCCCAGTATGGCCTAGATTCAACATCGACAAACCAAGACCCTCGTGAGGGGCCAAGCCACGCAAGGCGGACGACACCAAGACCTCCCTGGGGGCAGCCTCATCAGGCTGGCTCCCGACGAGCGGAGATATCAATGCAAGGTGCACCTCATGAGGTTCATATGGCATGAGCCATGACGACCAAGGCCTGGCAGGCGCCAGCAGGCGCAGTGTACCAGTTTCCTCTTTGGTGCTAAGGAGGCAAGCGCAGGCGCGGAGTCCCGAGGAATCAAGCAAAGGTTTCCGTTTTGGTGCAACAAGACCAAGACGGCTAGGATGGCAAGACGGAGGTCATCGCAGAGCCCACCGCAGCGTCATGACCAGGAGCTTTTGCTGGCAAAGACTACTTTTGTCAGGATAACTTGTACTAGTTGTCTCCCTTTGAATTTGGCCATTGTGGGATCCCTTCCCACCTACATTTGTGAAGAGGACCAAGGCCACTATAAATAGGACCTAGCCACCACCATAGAAGGGACATATCCATTCCACCTTGACCACCTCACCAACTGATCGAGCCCAAGAACACCTCACCTCCTGAGGCTGTTCATCCATTGTACTAGTCCATCCAAAGCCTCTCAAGGCCAATCCACCACAAAGCAGGAGTAGGGTTTTACACCGCAAGGTGGCCCGAACCTGGGTAAACTGCTGTGTCTCTTATTCATTGGGTTCGTCGAGCTAGGCCGTAGGATCAGCGAGCAGGCAGGTTGAGGAGGACAAGTTATTCGCACGCACCCCAGTGTTCGAACCTCTCAAGGGTATGCGGAACCCCGAGTCCGATAGGACTGGTAAAGTCGCATAGCGATAGGAGATCTATGGAGCCGTGGTGTGTCCTCCAAGTTAATGATAGGCAGGAGATCTTTTGCCCATATTGTAATCTATCTCCGGTAACCCTAACCCTGCCGACGTCTATATAAACTGAGGGTTGTAGTCTTTAGGGCTGGAGCTATTCGTCACCTCATCACCTTAGGGTTTAGCTCATGCTGATCTCGGGGTAGATCTACATTGTAAACCTTACTATACATCTAATATAATCAAGCATGACGTAGGGTATTACCTCTTCGAGAGGGCCCTAACCTAGGTAAACACCGTGTTCATCGTCCCTTGTTCCCCATCGATCTCAGATCCACAGTTTAGGACCCCTACCCCGAGGTCTATGGATTTTGACACCGACATTGGTGCTTTCATTGAGAGTTCCGCTGTGGGGTTGTCCAAAGGATTGATGACTCGCCCACTAGTGGTAAAATGGCTAGCCACAACTATCGTTCATGGCGCGCCATTTTCCATCAATGCTACCACTATTTTTTCCAAATAGTGCTCGCGTAGGACAAATCAGGATGCCAACTTTATATGATTAGTGTTGGCGTTGCTTTTCATTGAAATGCCACAAATCTTTTGGCCCATATGCACTCACCGTTTGGAACGCACTGGTGGCGTTGGTTTTATTTGTATGACAGAGTTAATTTGTCAGTGCTGGCGTGCGTTTGCTTTGTACGCCAAAACACTTTTCCATTTGATCAAGTGTTTGATATATTTAATTATTAATAGAAATTTTATATTATGTGTTTTGTGATAACTAATTTTACTTTTTTTATCAACTTAGGAATTTTATTTCTTTACTACCAGTACAAGTTATGAGTCTTTTATTTTGTCAAGTCTTTCATTATTAATCTTAGTCTGTTTTTATTTGGCCTATTTTTATCTTTGGCGTTGCACTTTCTCCCAACGCCAGCGATAATATATCAAAGTCAACTTAGGAAAAGACCTAGCTAGTCACCGCTCTCTCTCGCTCATTTCACACCCCCTCCCCCCGACCAAAGCCACCGCTGCCGCTGTCCCGTTGACGCCCCGTTGCCGGCCCGTCGCTGCCCCCTCGCCGGCACCAAGGTTAGATCCACTATACTCCTCCCATCGCATTTCATTCCTCTTCACTCTCCTACGTCGTTTGTTCGCATTTTAGCGAATCTAGGCCAGTGTCACATTTTAGATGCCTTTTTTATATTTTAGATATTGTAGATGCCCTTAGGTGATTGCTTTAATTTGTGTAGAAATTTTAGTATATATATCATGGATTACTTTGTGTCATGTAGAATCCAAAGTTAGATGCCTTTTTTATATTTTAGATATTCTATATGCCCTTAGGGGACTGCTTTAATTTGTGTAGAAATTTTAGTATATATATCATGGATTGCTTTGTGTGATGTAGAATCCAAAGTTAGATGCCTTTTTATATTTTTGATATTGTAGATACCCTTAGGGGATTGCTTTAATTTGTGTAGAAATTTTAGTATATATATCATGGATTGCTTTGTGTCAT